>NC_040232.1:491659-791659 GCF_001444195.1 Xiphophorus couchianus
GGCCATCATGGAGGAGTCCACCATCCCTGGAGGAGCAAAACACACGTCATCACAGCGCCACACCAAGACAGGTTGCATGAGGACAGGAGGTCAGGAGGTCAAGGTCACCGATAGCGAAGCCCAGGCCGCCGTTTGGACCAATCAGACCATAGATACTGGTGGCGAAGGGAACCTGGGAGACAGGGCGCATCAGAACCGCCATGAGGGGGCGGGGGAGACAAGACAGAGGTGACGGTTAATCTGTGTTTGTGTTGATGAAAGTGGCCGTTGCCATGGTAACCGATGGGCGGGGCTCGGACTCACACACAGCAGGCTGACTCCGACGACGAACATTCCCACCATGGAGCAGAGCCACCTGCAGACACATACAGAACCTGAAGCCAGACGGGTCGGGTCAGAACCGGGTCAAAACTGAGTCAGAACCGGACCAGAACCAGCTCACAACTGGACCAGAACCAGGTAAAAACTGGTCCAGTATTGGACCAGAACTGAGCCAGAAAAGGGTCTGAACAGGGCCAGAACCGTCTCAGAACTGGGTAAGAGCTGAGTAAGAACCGGACCAGAACCGGGTCAGATCTCTTTCATTGTTTGGGCTTCCAGAGATCCAGTTTCAGGAAATTCTTCTACTCTGACCATCAGAACCAGCAGCTCAGGTTCTGGACCAGAACCAGGAGTTCTGGTACTGACCGTCCCATCTTGTTGGCCAGAAGTCCGAACAGGTTGGTTCCAATCAGGTAGGAAACGCTGGCCGGGAGGAAGGCCATTCCTGCAACACACGGAGGACGGCCGACGGCCAATCAGAGCTCTCCGGGCGCAAGCTGAGCGCTGATTGGCCAGAAGGTCGTACCGAGCTGCCACTTGGGGGAACACATGGTCTGCATCATCCAGATGGGCAGCGTGGGCTCCAGGATGGCCACGCCCATGTTGGCGAAGCACAGAGACCCTGCAGAGGGACGGAGGGATGGAGAGATGGAGGGGTGGAGGGATGAAGGGATGGAGGGATGGAGAGATGGAGGGACGGAGGGATGAAGGGATGGAGGGATGGAGGGGTGGAGGGACGGAAGGACAGTTAGACGGACAGTTGGACAGAGTCCTGCTTAGAGACAGGTGAAGGACCAGAGCGTCTGTACCTGCGCTGATCAGGATGTACGGGTCTTTCAGCAGGGTCAGTAGCGGCGTTCCCTCCACGCTCTGAAACACACAAACCCAACCAGGTCAGAACCAACAGAACCAGAACAGAACTGAAAAGCCCAGAAGCTAACAGAAGGAGAGGAGTAGAACAGGGCAGGCAGTTGGACCGGGGCAGGTGGATCAGTGCTGGACTCACCCCAGGGCAGATCTTAGAGGGCTGCAGGATGCACAGCTGCAACGCTGCAACACACAGAAACACCTGATCATCACCTCTCCCACCAGCAGGGGGCTCCACTTCCTTCTGCCACTAATTACCTCCGTCAAACATAGCCAGGAAGGCCAGGATCAGGAAGGGGGCGCTCTTCCCCACAAAGTCATACATCACGCTGCCAAACGGCGCTCCGACTGAAACACAGAGGCGGACATGACACAGTGGAACATACACCTGGTCGCAGTGTGTGTGTGTGTGTGTGTGTGTCGCACTCAGGACTCCCATGGCGAGCCCTCCCAGGGCGACGCCCATCGCCATGCCTCGCTCGTCATCGTCGGTGTAGACGCTGGCCAACATCCCCAGACCTGAAGGTGAAACCAGAGCAGTGAGAAGTTTGTGGAACCAATGCTGACATCTAGTGTTCAGGGTGGGAACTGCAGCCATCTCTAACGTTCTGTTCTGTGACCTCTGACCTGTGATTTCATCTGATCCCAAATGTTTTATAGTTTAACTAAACAGACGGCTAATCGCTGCGTGACGACTGATTACATTCTGTCCGTGTTTGTTGGTTCTGACCTGCAACAGACGAGAAGGACGAGCCAATTCCCTGCAGCGAGCGGGCGAAGAACAGCAGAACGTACGTCCCTGAGAAAGCAAACACTGACAAAAACCTGGAGTCAGACACCCGGAAACACTCGGCAGGAGGCTGGTCTGAGTCTGAGAGGAAAAACTCACTGATGGTGGAAACAAACATGATGATGAATCCTGCGAACATCGGGATGTGGTAACCGATCCTGCAGACAGGACATCATTAGGGAACACTGACCCAGTTTGATTCAATCTAAACAGAAATTCAGAGCCAATACTGAAAGTTTTTTCATAATTATAAACGGCTAATAACCAGCTAACAGACAACTAATAAACAGTTAATAGACAATCAATAAACTGCTAATAGACAATTAATAAACAGCAGATAAATTGCCAATAAACTGCTAAAACAACTTAATAACAAGTTAAAATGTTTCCACAATTTATAAAGGGTTTATTAATGTGATAATAATACCTGTTGGTGAGCGGACCAACAAACGGGTTGACCAGCAGCTGGACCAAAGCTTTAGAGGCAAACAACAAACCAACCCGGACATTTTCCTTCTCCAGGAAAACACTGTCCTGAAGACAAGAGGAGTCCTGGAGGGAGGGCGAGAGAGAGAGAGAGAGAAAGGCTATAGATGATCAGATGAACACCAATCAATCAACAAATCTTTATTTGTAGATCACTTTTCATACGAAACAAGGACAACACAAAATGTTTTACAGAAGATCAAAACAGGAAGTGATGAAAGCAAAAAAAACCACAAAATGACCAAAGGAGCTCAAGTTCTTCACCACTAAACCAAAAGATTTATTATGTTGATGTGACATGAGAGGAATAACCTGAATCATAAATAATAAATAACTAAAAATAAAATAAAACAAATAAATAATGAGCTAAAATAAAAATGAAAGATAAAACCCTCAATAAATATCATCCATCCATCCATCTTCTTCCGGGGTCAGGTTGTGGGGGTAGCAGCTTCAGAAGGGAGGCCCAGACTTCCCTCTCCAGCCACTTCTTCTAGCTCTTCCGGGGGAATCCCGAGGCGTTCCCAGGCCAGCCGAGAGACATAGTCTCTCCAGCGTGTCCTGGGTCTTCCTCGGGGCCTCCTCCCGGTGGGACGTGCCCGGAACACCTCACCAGGGAGGCGTCCAGGAGGCATCCTGACCAGATGCCCGAACCACCTCAACTGGCTCCTCTCGATGTGAAGAAGCAGCGGCTCTACTCTGAGTCCCCCCTGGATGACTGAGCTTCTCGCCCTATCTCTAAGGGAGAGCCCAGCCACCCTACGGAGAAAACCCATTTCGGCCGCTTGTATCCGTTATCAGAATCGCCTTGAAGTTGTGCGGAAGTCTTTCTCCATGGTGTCTCTAAACTCCTCCCACGCCCGAGTTTTTGCCTCAGCAACCACCCAAGCCGCATGCCGCTTCGCCCGCCGGTACCCATCAGCTGCTTCCAGAGTCCCACAGGCCAAAAAGGCCCGGTAGGACTCTTTCTTCAGCCTGACGGCATCCCTCACCGAAGGTGTCCACCAACGGGTACGAGGGTTGCCGCCGCGACAGGCACCGACAACCTTGCGGCCACAGCTCCGATCGGCCGCCTCGACAATGGAGGCACGGAACACGGTCCACTCAGACTCCATGTCCCTCACCTCCCCCAGGACGTGTTCAAAGTTTTGCCGGAGATGGGAGTTAAAGCTCCGTCTCACAGGGGATTCCGCCAGACGTTCCCAGCAGACCCTCACAACACGTTTGGGCCGCCAGGTCTGACCGGCTTCCTCCCCCACCACCGGAGCCAACTCACCACCAGGTAGTGGTCAGTGGACAGCTCTGCACCTCTCTTCACCCGAGTGTCCAAGACATACGGCCGCAGATCCAATGAAACAATGACAAAGTCGATCATCGAACTGCGGCCTAGGGTGTCCTGGTGCCAAGTACACATATGGACACCCTTATGCCTGAACATGGTGTTCGTTATGGACAATCTATGACGAGCACAGAAGTCCAACAACAGATCACCGCTTGAGTTCAGATCGGGGGGCCGTTCCTCCCAACCACGCCCCTCCAGGTCTCACTGTCATTGCCCACGTGAGCGTTGAAGTCCCCCAGTAGAACAAGAATAATAGATAGATAGATAGATAGATAGATAGATAGATAGATAGATAGATAGATAGATAGATAGATAGATAGAAAAATCTTTATTGTCATTGTCACAAGGACAGCGAAATTTAAAAGGTGCCATCAGTCAGTTCATATGCTTAAAAACAAAAAATAACACAATTCACACACAATGTAAGAATTAACAAATAACTGGTAAAAAACCCCCCAAAAAAACCTAAAAAATAGAACAGCCACATTCTCACATCCATCATTTATGATGATTAATGGTTGTTTTTGATTGCATTTAGTTTTGTTATTGCTGTCGGGTAGAAACTGTCTCTGAGACGGTTGGTTCTGGTTCTGGTTGCTCTGTATCTTCTGCCTGAAGGCAGCAGTGTGAACAGAGAAGGTCCGGGTGAGAAGTGTCCTTTGTGATGTGTTGTGCTTTTCTTAGACAGCGGTCGCTGTGCAGGTCCTCCAGTGAGGGGAGAGGGCAGCCATTGATTTTTTGGGCTGTATTCACAAACCTTTGGAGAGCTTTCCTTTGAGCCGTAGTGCTGCTGTTATACCAGACGCAGATACAGTAGGTCAGTATGCTCTCTATGGAGCACTTGTAGAAGGACACCAGTAGCTTCTCCTTGATGCTGTTCCTCCTGAGAACCCTCAGGAAGTTCAGTCTTTGCTGGGCCTTTTTTATCAGCTCCAAGGTGTTCATGTTCCATGTGAGGCCCTGCTCAATGTGGACCCCCAGGAAACGGAAATCAGCTACCCTCTCCACACATTTTCCCCCAATGGTTAGTGGTGTAATGTCCGTTTTATTCCTCCTGTAATCTATTATGAGTTCTTTTGTCTTTGAGTTGTTGAGGAGCAGATTGTTCTCCCTGGACCACAATCTGCTCCTCAACAAGGGAGTCCCCAGGAGGGGGGCTCTCCAGTACCTCCTCTAAGGACTCCAAGAAGGGTGGGTAATCTGAACTGTCGTTCGGCCCGTAAGCACAAACGACAGTCAGGACCCGTCCCCCCACCCGTAGGCAGAGGGAGGCTACCCTCTCATTCACCGGAGTAAACCCCAATGTACAGGCGCCGAGATGGGGAGCAACAAGTATGCCCACTCCTGCCCGACGCCTCTCACCCTGGGCAACTCCAGAGTGGAAGTATGTCCAGCCCCTCCCACGGAGGCTGGTTCCAGAACCAGAGCCATGTGTCCAGGTGAGACCGACTATTTCTAGCCAGAACCTCTCGACCTCACACACTAGCTCCGGCTCCTTCCCCACCAGAGAGGTGACATTCCACGTCCCAAGAGCTTCTGCAACCGAGGATCGGACCGCCAGGGTCCCCTCCCTCTGCCGCCACCCATCACACAATGCACCCGACCCCTTTGGCCCCTCTCACAGGTGGTGGGCCCATGGTAGGGGGGACCCATGTTTCCTCTTCGGGCTGAGCCCGGCCGGGCTCCATCAATAAATACCAACTGTCTAAATAATAAATAAATAAAATGACCGTTATAAAGTGGGAAAAGTGGAGAATTCGAATTCCTGATTTTTACTGTAAGATTCTCAGAGACAAATTATTAAAACTTCAGTTTTGGGCGTGCCGTGGTGGCGTAGCGGTTAGCGCGACCCGTATTTGGAGGCCTTGAGTCCTCGACGCGGCCGTCGCGGGTTCAACTCCCGGACCCGATGATATTTGTCGCATGTCTTCCCGCCTCTCCTTCCCTGTTTCCTGTCAGCCTGCTGTCATATAAGGGGCACTAGAGCCACAAAATACCCACTGGAGGGGTAAAAAAAACCAAAAAACGTCAGTTTTCAGTCGGGTCAAAGGTCATCAGGAGGCGAGCTGAAACCGTGTTATGGCTACTCTGGCATGATAACAAGTTTCCAAAAATCAAAAGGTGCCAGAGTAGTTTCTAGGAGGAGGTTTTCGACTCATCCAAAACAAAAAGCACTGGCGGAGAGTTTTCTGGTTGCAAAACGTGAGCTTTCTTTACGAAACTCTCTCTGAGTTGACTTTCAAAAAATGTAAAAAATAAACTTTATTTGGTGGTAGAAAAACTATTTCACTTCTCACTCCTTAACCAAACAATCAGATCCAGAACAGCAGTGACCAGAAGGAGGGTCTAAGCAAAACAAATAAACAAGTTACAATAGATATATCATTCACACAATCTTAGATCTGTTACATTAATACATTAGGAAAAATAAATTAATCCAATTCTTAATAGGCTCCAACAAACCGTGTTGGACTCGGAGCTGACCCGGCTGAACGCCGTGTGATGAAGATGATGAAGATGAACCTACCGACATGTTGGAGGTCTGGTTGGCCAGCAGCAGCTCTGCAGCAGCCTCAGCCCTGCTCTCCTGCAGGTCAAAGGTCACATTGTTAAATAAAGACACCATCGGGGGTAGCCGGGGGTTCTGCTGCGCCTCTGGACCCGGGGTGGCAGTTCTGCTGCTGGAGGTCCGGGAGGGCGCGGCGTCCGGGACGGTCTGTGGTTCCGGATGCTCCATGGCGTACAGGAAGGTTGGGATGATGGGAACTGAAAGAGGAAAGCGGTTCTGATGATGTCAGAGGCACCAGAACCAACAGAAAGAGAGACGGGTCTGAGCCGAAACAGTCCGATTTAAAGTTCAGGCTCAGGAGGGGAAACATGTGAGTGTGTGACCTCTGACCCCGCAGAATCTGAGCGCCGCTGAGGCTAACAGAGGGAGACAGTGTAGACCCGCCAGGTCAGAGCGCAGTTCTGCAGGAGTCCAGCCGGGTCGGTTCCCCTGGGGCAGGCCGGTTCTACAACAGGTGGTCCAAACTTTTGGTCCATTTAGCCAAAACGGTAACATTAGGTAAAAACTCACTGTGTTTTCGATCGATTGATGATTCAACGGTTTAATGAAGTTGTCAGAAAAGAGAAAACTGTGAACTGTTTGTATCCAAAACTCAAGAAGTTCATATCAGATTTGTTATGAGAAATATTTGTCAGGTGATTTTTAGAAAACAGGTAAATGTTGTCAGTTTGGAGCAATAAAAGCAGAATTTATCTCATCTGGGAAAAGGGATTTAAAGGTGAATACTTTGTAAAAGATTTAAGTTCATCCCTGAGACTGGGGTCAAAGTTCAGCAGGAGAACCAGCCTGGGATGGTTTAGATCAGCGGTTAAAACGGCTTAGTCAAAGTCTGGACCTGAATCTGACTTTAAATTAGATGTTCTCCATCCATCCTGACTGGACCTATAGTTCTGACTCACAGGGTTGAATAGAAAAGCAGATTTCAGAACCCGTCGATCCGGTCCTAGTCAAAGTTTAGAGTGTGTCGTCGTTCCCTCACCGACGACGGTGAGCAGCATGTTGTCGAGCAGCAGAGCAACGCAGACCACCACCAGCACCAACCTGGGAGAGCCACGACTCTGGAGCAGCCACGCCATGCCTGCACACACACACACACACACACACACACACACACACACACACACACACACACACACACACACACACACACACACACACACACACCAGAACCAACACAGAAATGTCAAAAACTGTCACTGCGGAGGATAGCAATGATTAAAATGACAATAATAATAACACACTGTTTGTGTTTTTTCAGTGTAATTTGACGCATTTCCTGTTTTTCACCAGTTTTTCTGTCAGATTATAATTTGATGAAAGTTAATTTCTGTTTTATTTCCATTCATGCTCCCTTCATATCGTTTGTATTGCTCCTGCATATCACATCTGATCTTTAATAAACTCCAAGCCAGGCTGTTATCATGCAGGATCCAGGTATTAGTCTGATCCCGCCGTCTGGAACTGCGCCGCCTGGTGTCTGACCTGACACTCTGGACGGTCAGCAGCTTTGGTCTTTAGTGATAATTTCTCACTCAATGCCTCTGATGTCCTGTGATCACCCTCCTCTCCTCCTGCTCTCCCTCCGTGTTTGATTGTCAGGTTTGAATCCTCTCTAAAGCTAAAGTTTTTTTCAGTGACAATGTTCCAGGATCAGATTGGATATTTACAGAGTTCAACTCACCATCAGGCTAAAAATGTTCAGAGAAAACATTAAAACATTAATCTGATTTCAAAGAAAAAGAATAAAACCAGCTTTAAATCATGTACGCCCCGTTATTCCTGCACATCCGTCAGTGTTTGGTAGTTTCTATCGTAGTTAAAGTGAATTTAACTCAACCAGGTTTCTGGCTAAACTCCTCTGGATCATAACGAGACGGATGAAGAAACTATTTAAAAGCTGATAAAAGCAGTAATTAAATGTCTTTGGTTGTAAAACAGTGAGGGTAAAACTAAATTCTAACATTATGAATTTATTCCCAGAAATTAATTCTCATAACGTCAGCAGCAGGTTCGTTAAGTTTTGGGTCTGCTGATTGTTTCAGATGCTGTTTCCTGCCTCCGTAACGTAATTATCCCACATCCACATGCCGCCCTCTCCTCTTATCGTCCTCCATCTCATTTCCCATCTCTACCTCTGCTCTCCTGTTTCCACAATAAAATTTATCTAAAATTTCATTTTTCTTTTCAGTATTTTGTCGGATACAAGAGGAAAGGACACAGCAGATTGCCAGAGTTTTAGGAAATTAAGGATTTTCCAGAAACTAAACTTCACAGAAACCTTTTCTTTAAACAGACAAATGATTGATTCAGAATTAACAGCAGCAGACGATTTTAAAATAAAAAATAAATTAGAAAAATGGAACTAAAGTAGAAAATCCAAAGAAAATAAAAAGTAAACTAATAAACTTAAAATGGAAAAGAAAGCATTTTTAAATCAATTTTTTTTAATAAACATTAAAATTTAAAGTAAAAATTGTTAAAAAGCCTGAAATAAAATAACCAAGAAAAAATTAAAATCCACTAAATATAAAAAAATTGTCAAAATGAAACCTTAAAATTTGATGATTTTTAAAAAGAAAGATCAGAATAAAATCCTATTCATTACCATAATGCAAACATGTTCCACAGTCTGTTAACGCTTCATTTACAGATCAGATTTAAGGTAAAAACCGTGAGTCAGAAGCAAACAGGTGGTCCTACCTGAAGCTGAGATGCTCTTTTATTCTCCGTCCAGCAGATGAACGTCCGGCTATAAACCCCCCAGAAAGGAGGGGCTGGGAGTGGGGGTGGGGGAGGAGGAGATGAGGTGGATGTTTCCTCTTTTTCATTCTAATCGGGATAATCTCAGCCATCATGAAGACAGTCTCAAAATCTGGACTCTCCACATTCTTGTTTTCATAATTTATAGGGACTTTTTCAGCCGTTGTGAGGATTCTGTGAATTACGGGGACATTCAGGAGGTTTAACACATCTGAGTCCATTTCAGGTTCAGATCAGAACCGTGTTTGGCTCAGACGTGTGTCAGTGTTGTTGTGAGTGTGTGTGTGTGTGAGAGAGAGAGAGAGAGAGGGTGTGAGTGTGTATCTGTGTAAGAGAGAGCGACGGGATGTGTGTGTGTGTGTATCTGTGTAAGAGAGAGCGACGGGATGTGTGTGTGTGTGTGTATCTGTGTAAGAGAGAGCGACGGGGTGTGTGTGTGTGTGTTTGTGTATCTGTGTAAGAGAGAGCGACGGGGTGTGTGTGTGTGTGTATCTGTGTAAGAGAGAGCGACGGGGTGTGTGTGTGTGTGCTCGTAATTGCGAACGTCTGCTCCTCTCTTATTGAAGTCCTGGAACAACCTGCGGGCTTCAGATCTTATCTCCGGCTCCCTTCTCAACACGCTGCCGCTCTGCTTACACGGCAGCAGGACACGCTTCATGTATGTCATGTTGGCACAGGATCCACATACAAGCAGAGATGAAACAGATGCAGCAGAAGGTTAAAGGTCAGATGCGATTTAGATGGCGAGTATGTCTCTGTTTTAACGTCAGCACTGATCAGTTTCCAAATCGTCCACCACCGCTCAACCTTCTGGCAGCAGCTCAGTTTAGGTCAGCAGTGCAGGGCTAGAGATAATGTCAGGAGGCCCCAGAGCACCGGGGGCCCTCAGGGGGCCACCGGGGCCCCAGCAACCAGACAGCAGGGCAGTGAGGAGCCTCCAGCTATGTTAGCCTGACAGAGAAACTGTTCTGCACTGGTGATAATGACCAGACCAGAAGAGGACCGGCTGAAGTTCTTCATCTGCTGTGATCTATTGATTTGCTGTGATCTATTGATGTATTGATCACAGCAGATGAACCTGCACTTCCTCCACTTGGTTTGCCATCATGATGGTGCGATCATGAACAGTTCTTGCCGACAGAGGCATGTCTTTTATCCGTTTGATTATCTTGTCTTTGTTCGGAAGATCATCAAAAAGTTCATTGGCTACATGAAGCATGAACGTTTTAGCATACTCGCCATCTGTGAATGGATTTCCGTTCCTCACTATTGCTAAGGATCCAGCAAAGCTAGTGGAATTATAGTCGCCTTGTCGGGTCCATACGCGGAGTTGCTGCTGGCTAGCTTGCACGCTGCTCAGTAGCTCTTGGCAGGCTTTCTTTCTGCTCTCTCCCGCCGGGTATTTTGACGCAAAGGTAGCATGGCGTGTGTCAAAATGCCGCTTTACATACGACCGTTTCATCGACGCAATTTTGTCATTGCAAATTAGACACATCGCAGAACCTGCTCTCTCCACAAAGGCAAATTCTTCGGTCCATTTGTCCTGAAATGTACGATACTCCTCGTCTTTTTTTCTTTTCGCCATCTTCTTCGTCGAAGGGTTAGCTTTGAGCTAATGCCCGAGCAGAATGATTCAAAAGGGGGCATTTACCTGTTTACCCAGCAACAGCCAACGTAGGCTATTATCATCCAATTAAAATAATGGACTGCTCCTGCAGCCAATAGCAAGCCTGAACAGGACATGAGCGGTGGAAAATCCAAATCCAAGTTTTAATCCATCCAAATTAAATATTTTATGTTTTATCTGTGAACCAGATGCAATCATCAAAAGAGCCACAACTGGCTCGCGAGCCATACGTTTCCGACCTGTCATAGACGTTTCTCAGTGACTATGTTTGATTTGACAAAATTAACATCTGTTAATTAAATTTCAAAATAAGAGCATCAACGTCAATCACTGTTTTAATAAGTTATTGTAGAGATTTTTCAGAGATATTTATAAATAGTGAAGGCTAAATATTGACAATTTGCGAGTTTCATTTGTTTAATGAAATTAACTAAATATACAAAATGTAATCAATCAATCATCAATCAAATTTTATTTGCACATTTCAGCAACAAGGCATTTCAAAGAGCTTTACATCATAAAAACACAAAAACACAAAGTCATGCAACACAGAATCAACAATAAAACATCACATTAAGTTCCATCAATAAATTCATAATTGATTACATTTCAAACACAATCCTAAACAGGTGGGTTTTTAGTTGAGATTTAAAAGAAGTCAGTGTTTCAGCTGTTTTACAGTTTTCTGGAAGTTTGTTCCAAATTTGTGGTGCATAGATGCTGAAAGCTGCTTCTCCTCGTTTGGTTCTGGTTCTGGGGATGCAGAGCAGAACCAGAACCAGAACCTGAGAGGTCTGGAAGGTTGATACAACAACAGCAGATCTTTAATGTATTGTGGTTCTAAGCCGTTCAGTGATTTATAAACTAACAACAGTATTTTAAAGTCTATTCTTTGAGCTACAGGGAGCCAGTGGAGGGACTTTAAAACTGGTGTTATGTGCTCTATCTTCCTGGTTTTAGTCAGAACGCGAGCAGCAGCATTCTGGACCGTTGGTTTGTCAGTCAGACCTGTGAAGACGCTGCTGCAGGAATCAAAGGCTGGAAAATGAAACGCCTGGATGCTAAAATATGGTCAGCCATCACACTGTGTGTGTGTGTGTCAGTGTTACAATGTTGTTGTTTTAACAAGATTAGCTCACAAGCTAACATTACTTCAGGCTTTCATCAGGTCAAAGGTCAAAGGAGGTTGGGAGAAGTAGAGCCTTGGTTTCATTCTTTCATCTCTGAGTCCAGACGGACGGATGGATGTCAGATTTTCTCTCTGATCCTGTTCTTTCATGAAACGTTTTCCAGTTTTTTGAGCTAATTTAAATCAGTTTGTGTCTAATCTGGAGATTAAAGCAGCTTCCTGTAATCCCATCTAAGCTCCGCTCCTTTCTTCTTCTTCTCTGCTGACAGAAACAAACTTCCTCACTCCGTTAGAAGAGCTCCTGAGGTTTAAATCTGTTTTCATCATCGGTTAACTCAGCTTTAATCGCCCGCAAACAGCCGCACATCCGCCACCGGAGCGCCGCAGCTCCAGCCTGATGAGTCGCCATGGTGACCTCAGGACCACATGAAGGGAAAACCACACACGCCTTCAAACGCAGCAGCGCTACCTGCCCGGCTCCCCAGGTGTGTTTTAATCTCTCTGCGGTCTCTGTGGTGTCGGGTTTCAAACGGCCGCCTCACCTGAGGCCTTCCAGGAAGGAAACGAAGGCGGCGCTGTCCCGCCGACTGATGCGGTCGAGCTTCAAACGCCACGCCAGACTTCTGAGGCTCTGCAGGCTCAGCGGAGACGGATCAGAGGCAGCACGGCACTATAAAACCCCACGGCTCCTGAAGGCAGCGCAGCACTCACCTGGCTGGCTGGGAGAAAGGAAGAGGAGAAGATCCTGAGGAAGAGGAGTGTTTTCAGAGGAAGGGTGGATTGATGGATCGCAGGATGTGGATCTATCGCAGCTTCCTGTGTGCTTCGCTGGTCTGTGGTTTGGCGCTGGACTCCAACACCATCCGGTCGTCCAAAGAGGCGGCGCTGCAGAACGGCGAGCAGCCGGTGAGGCTAAAGTTTCACACTCTGGAGACTCTTCCTCTCCTCTCCTTTTGAATCAAACTGAGGAGTTTCTGCTAACACTAGCTGCCCAATAATCTGCTGTCAGTTTATCTTAATGTTCTCTGACTCCTCATTCCTGTTTTTTATCATTCGAGGTAAAAAATTATTAAAACTTCATCTAATGATGCTGAGAATCTCAGATAAAATACATCTGCAAACAAACAACAGAAACGTTCTTTTTCTCTTGTGGTTCTGCAGTCCAGACTCGTTTCCTCCTGTTGTAAGATTCGACGTTGAGACATTTTAAAATGATTCGGGTCAAATGTTCTCAAGATGCAAATAAAACAGAGAGAAATCAATTAATTTAAGGAAAACCCTGAGAGATTCATCCAGCTTTTATCTTGTGTTTTCATAGATTCAGGCATGAAAAGCTGCTAAACTCAAAGGATGAACCAGTTTCTGTTTGATTCAGGATCAAAGATCCAGTTTTAGACTGAAGGTTTAGTCATTAAGGCTCATTAGAGCAGGAGTGTCCAAACGTTTAAAATCAAAATCAATCAAATACAGAAATTAAAAGCAGATCTGAAGAACCAAGGTGAAATTTAGAGTATAAGTCAATGAGGATGTGTTTCCAGTTACTATGGCAACCAAAGGAAAGCAGAACGCTTGGAAAAGATGATCACTGTGTGTCGCATTCAGCATCTTTGTAAGTAGATTTTAATTTAAAAGTTGTAGTTTTGTCCTAATTTATTTGATTTATTTTAATTTAGGTTTAATCGAATCCACTTTGAACAGTTGTGACCTGGAGAAAATCCCACAGATGAAACAGATTCAGAGTCAGGAGATTTTAGCTCCAACAACATTAGACGTCATTTTAAATGTTTATTTTTAAAGCTCTTATTTCCAACCAACGACCCAAAAACATTAAAAACTAATTTTAACCTAATTACTTTATTCAAGCCAGCTTTTGTTTGGGGTTTCTGTTTAGCTTTCCTAACTTAGCATGTCTCAGCTCAGGTTAGCTTAGCTGAATATATCTTAGCTTCATCTACTTTCAGTTTTTTTCCTTTTCCTAACTGAGCCTCATTTAACTGAGCTTGTTAGCTCAGTGTTTCGTACTTCACATTGTCTAGCTTTGTTTAGTTTAATTAGTTAGCAACGCTGCTTTGCTAAGCTAAGCTTAGTTTATTTAAGTTTGAATTGTGTTCCTAGTTTACCTTTTCTAGTTAACATGCTTTAGGTTAGCCTAGTTAGCTCAGTTTAGCCTGTTTGCTCTTCATGACTTGATTTATTTGTCTGTATTTAGAATATCTTAATTTTTCTAACTTTGATTTTTAAAATTGGTTAACATAATCTTACCTATTTTTCCAAGATTAGCTAAATTCTGTTGTTTCAGTTAGCCACCTGTAATTAGCTCAGTTAGCCCAGTGTTTATCCTACCTTTGCATTATAGATCTTTATTTATTTTTGGTCTGTTTAGCTTTACTTTCCCCCACTGCCATTCTAGTTTAGCACATTTTTTTATTTTAATTTAGGTTAGCTCATATTATTTTTGCTTCTATTAGCTCATTTTAGCCTAGCTTAGCTTAGTAGATGCTACTTTTTCTCATGTTAACAGATTCTCTGTCCAGATAAAAAAGAGTTTACTTATTTTTAGCAGCTAATCGGTTGATTTAAATTCAAAGCGGACTGTTAATCAGTGACCTGAGCGAGCAGAAGCCGTATGTTTCCGTCATCAGTCGATATGCTGACGATGCACTTCTGTTCTCCAGAGGGGAGGCTGCAGTAACAGAGCTCAGAGGAGACACTCCAACACCGACCGACAGCTGGACCGACACCAAGTCAAAGACAGAATCACAGACAGCTTCAACAGAACCAAAGGTGAGTGGCTGGATTCTGACTCCCAGCATGCCCTGTGGCTCCGCTCTGACACCTAGCATGTTTTAACTCCAGAGATATCGATCTGCGTCCGATCCGGGGACTGTGCCGCCGGCCTCTGCTGCGTCCGGTACCTAACCTGGAAGCGGTGCCAGAAGATCCCGCTGGAGGGCGAGGCCTGCCAGCTGTGGGGCGCCACCAAGCGCCACCGCAACCTGGGCCGCTGCAACTGCGCCGCCGGGCTGGCGTGCGCCGCGGCAGGCGGCGCAGATCAGGCCAGCAGCAAGCGGCAGGGAGTCTGCATGGTCCGGTCCGGACCAGCCCAGAGGAAGACCAGGCACTCCGGCCGGAAGAAGAAGAGGACGGCGGAGCGAAGCTGCTGAAGGAACTGAGCCAGGGATGGGGTCCAAACTGGCCTGGGGGCCGTGACCGGGCCCTCCATTCAACCTTATGGACACGTTCTTCTTCTCCCCTTTAGGGAAAACCCAATAAACGTTCATGTGAGCGGCTCAAAAACTGGATCAGAACTCAGAGTGGACCCAAACACCTGATCCGGTTCATCTCCCAGACTCAACATGGCAACCTGCTGCAGGCTATCTGGTCCAATATGGCAACCCGCTCCAGGCAGCCTGGTCCAACATGGCAACCTGCTGTCTGGTCCAAACTGAAAACCTGTCAGTGTTTAAATCAACCAGATCTTTTCTTCCTATCAGAACCAGAACCACCCAAGATTCAGAATCTGTGAGTTACTTAAAAATCCAGATTCTTCTGTTTGGGTCGAGCTGAACCAGAACCTTTTGGTTCCAGACGGGACTGGCCTTCTGTTTCCAGTTAGCATAAAGTTAAGATGTTCTGATCCAGATTAAACACAGCGGTTCTGTTCTGTTCAGCAGAACGGCTTCGCTCCAACATCGGCCCGGTTCTGGTTTTGTTGACCTGTGAATCTGTCGGTCGGACCCAGAAAGGAAACCGGAACCAGAACCTCGGGTCCAGGCTGAAACTGTGGAGGAAACAGTTCTAAAACCACCGACCAGAACTCAGCTGGGGGTCAAAGGTCAAATAAACTGTGAGAACGTTCATCCCGGTTTCAGATGAACGAATCAAGGTTCTGGTGGTACCAGAGATACTTTCCTGTCATTCAGAGGTCAAAGGTCACCTGTAAATATAGAAATGACTCGCATCGTCCTGTTGATATTTTTCTGATTAAATCTCAATAAAAGTTAATTTGTTATAAATCTGAATATCTGACTTTTTCTCTGATAAACATGTAAGTGCTGCCCCCTGGTGGAGGAGCGGAGTAACTGCTGCTGACCTTTGAACTCCTAGTCCTGTCAGAAACTCATCAGTAAAATTTGAGAGCTGAATATAAACTTCATTTTTCCATAACAGTAAATAATTAAAGGTCGTTTTGATCTCAGAACCAGATTCTGATTTGATCAAATATTTCTGGATCCATTTGAACTTTGACCTAATGATTAAACTCGGTGGCTGTAGAAAGTATTCAACCTCTGCCATGTTTTACTCTTGTTTTTATGAGTCAGGAGCAAAAATTTTAGATTTTAAAAACAATTTATGTCAAAGTGAAAAATTATTTTTGGTTTTTACAAAATGTTTCCCCCTTCCAGTCAGTGTTTAGTGTTTTAACCCGGATGTTTACCTTAAGCCGCTCCTCTTAGCAGCTAGCCGTCCCGTTAGCATTTCCAGCCAGCTTCTTCATCCCTCCTCTTCCTCAGTTTGTCCTCTTCATCATCTCATTCTTGCATTTCAAGGCTCTCAGGTTCAAACTGAAAGTTACAATAAAATTACTGTTCCGGCTGGACGGAGCTAGCTTAGCAACACCTAGCCCTCGCCACTTACCCAGGATGCAGTGCGGCAGAAACAGGACGACATCCACATGAATAATTTATATACAAAGGGCTACAATATTTTACATGAAGTACCGATGGATCCCTGTGAGGAAACCGACTCAGATCGGTTCATCTTTAAGCATCAAATCAGAAGCCAAGATTCACTCAGCCACCAACTGACGTCACTGCGTCATTCAGGGAACTTTCCAGGTGCAGTTCCAGGAAACCTCCAGCAGGTGGCTGCAGCAGAATCCGTTTAACATTAAAACCCAGAGACTGGTGTAATTATCAAGGCATCTTTTATTTCCTCATTTCATTTGATTTAACAAAAAAACCGTCAGGACTTTGTGGAAAAACGTTAATGCAAAAGAAACTTCAGAAAGGCAAAGTCACAGATGCAGCAACATTATCAGTCGACTGAACACAAACAGGACGAAATCTGCTGAATCTCCATCGATAGGAATGTTGATTTATGGAGGGGGAGGAGCCTAAAGGGGGCCAGACTACAGGGTCAGCAGGGGGTCGTGTTGGGGTTGTTTGCCATGGTGCTCAGAGCTGGCCGCAGTCGGCGATGACCGTCTTGCATTTTGGTTTCCCTGAAGAGGTTCCGAAGGACTCCATCTTCTTGACGATGTCCATTCCCTCCACCACGCTGCCGAACACCACGTGCTTCCCGTCCAGCCTGCAGACAAAGAGCAGGGATTAGCAGAGGCTCACCGCGAGGCGGGCGGCGATAGGCCGGCGCCGTACCATGTGGTCTTCACGGTGCAGATGAAGAACTGCGAGCCGTTGGTGTTGGGCCCGGCGTTGGCCATGGACAGGATGCCCGGCCCGGTGTGAGTCAGGCTGAAATTCTCATCGGCGAACTTGTTGCCATAGATGGACTTCCCGCCGGTTCCGTTGTGGTTGGTGAAGTCGCCGCCCTGCAGGCCAAACAGAGGTGAGCGGCGCGATCGGACCGACCCGCAGGTCGACCCGGAGCGGCGGCCTCACCTGGCACATGAAGTCCGGGATGATGCGGTGGAAGGACGACCCCTTGTAGCCGAAGCCCTTCTCTCCGGTGCACAGCACCCGGAAGTTCTCCGCCGTCTTGGGAACCACGTCGGCGCGGAGCTGCGGAGAGTTAGCAACATGACTGAGCAACGGCCCAATAAACCCAACAAACTGATCAATTATTAACGTTTCATCTGATTCAGTGAGAACTTCTACATCCTGTAGAGCCTTTCAGAGTGACGGCCACCAGGGGGCGCCTCGAGGACAAAACATACATTAATTTTATAGCATAGATGCTAATTGGTTTCTCAATCATAAACATAAGCTTAAACACTTTATTGGAACATTATTTTCCATGTTTATCTTTTGTAGCTAGCTGTTTTGCTCTTTAAGCTAGCTTAGCGACAGCTAAACAGGCTTACGGTCGGATCATCTGGAAACTAAAACCAGAAGCCATGAGACAGCGTTTTGCTAAACTAATAAAATTACTTCGTAGTGGAGAGAAAAACATGTTTTTCTGCCGGTTTTTTTGGACCCTCCAGGTCTAAAGGTCAGAGTCACGGAGGGCCGGATTTGGCCCGCGGGCCTCCAGTTTGACATGGAGGAACCATCTAACCCTGAAGGATCAAGTCTAACAGAACCAGAACCTCTGCAGCATGACCAGAACCAGAACCCAGTTCTCTGATCAGAACCCAGATGTTTCATTAAAACCCATAGAGGTTCTGGACGAAGTCGGCTTCTGATTGGGCGATTCACCTGGAGCGTCTTTTACCTTCTTTAGGTTAAAAACCGAAACGCTTCAAACTGGGACGGGATTATTTTACACCAAACGCAGAATATATATATATATATATATAAAAACAACAGTTTGTGCTTTAATGCATCTGAAGCTGCTCTACTTTGATCCAGATGTAAAGAAATAAACATGATAATGAGGCTTTTTATTAACGTTTCACTAACAGGTTTTCTGCAGTCAGTGCAGAATAATCCCGTCCAGATTTGAAGAGTCTACCTGTTGTAGGTCTGGATTCTTTCTAATCTGGTTCAGAGGAATAAAAAACAGATAAATTTCCCTTTAAGTGTCTAATAAACTTGATCTGAAATATTCTGCAAACCCAGTAGAATAATCCAGACCAGGTTTGATGAGTTCAGATGTTATAACTTTATATTTTATGTACATTTAGATTTTTTTATGTTTTAATCTGCAACTGTTCGTCTGCTTAGCAAAATGACACTTAATCAATTTATTCCAACATAAACAGCAAGTTCTCTTCCTTGCATCTCATTTTGTCTAGTTTAATTTATGAATGTTTTTCAACTTTACATTACATTTCTGTAATATAAACTTTACAGAACTTTACATTTTTTCTGTAAAGAATTTTTAATTGTCTTGCAAACTAACTGCAACTGGACTTTCTAATCTGGTCCAAAGGCAGAAAAAGATAAAATTACACTTTATTGAAGTGTCACTAATAAACTGTTAAATATTCTGCAACCAGAGCAGAATAATCCTGAGCAGATTAGAAGTGTCTTAGTTTTTAACTTGCAGCAGATTGGGTTCCCATCACCCAATCAGAGGCCAACTTCAGCTGCTGCAGCGCCTCATGGCTGCAGCAGCTGCGGCCCGGGAGGTAACCGGAGCCCTCAGCAGGATCCAAGGGTCAACTCCGGGACCGCCCAGAGCCTGGCTCAACAGCAGCACAACTCATGAGTCAGACCGGCTCCCCGGGAACGTTCCTGAACCGCTCCGCATCCCCGAACCGAACCGGGGGGCTTAACTGGGTCTTCCTACTTACATCCGCATTTCGCAGCGTTCAGACGGCGCTCCTCCCCCTCCCGCACCGCGCCAGTTCAGTGGAACTTTCCAGAACCGGACCGGGCCCGCAGCGACCGCGCCTGCCGACCCGCACGCCCTGCGCGTCGCCGAAGTCCCGCCCAGATTACACGCGGGAAAAACCACCGCAGCGGGCCTCGCGCTCCGCAGCTCCAGTCGCGGGAAGTAGGCCGCGCGACCCTGCAACAAAGACTCGCGCGCCTCGTGAGGCTGCGCGTGACCCGTTATAACTGCGGGTCTAATAGGACCCTTGCCGGAACAGAGCGCCAGCAGCCACGGCGGTAGCCGCTACGGGCTCCGGTTTCGGTTCGGGTCAGCCGCTGCGGAAAGTTCCGGCAAAAGCTGCCGGACAGAGGCGGCTGGAGGGCGGCGTGAAGCCGAGCGCACCCCCGATGTACACCAGTTTCACCCACGCACATCAGCCAGCTGCAACCGCCGGCTGTGAGCCGCCTTACCTCCATGACGATGCGGCCCAGAGGTTTGCCGTCAGCGGTGATGTCGAAGAAGACTTTGGGCTTGGCCATGATGTCTGCAGGCGGGCGTCAAATGGCTGGATCGAGGAGTTTTCCGGCGAGAGGACGAGGGAAGCCACAGGAAACCGAAAAAGATGGCCGAGCTCCGAGCAAATTTATATAAGACCCTAGTGGGCGGGGCTTAGTTCCAGACAGCCAATCAGTTATGAGGACGCAGATTGTGGCACGTTTTTGAGCTAATCAGCATGCGCAGCAGCAAACGCAAGCATTTTAGTAGCGACGCACATTTTTGAGTGTGTTGCATTGTTCTGACGGCGTACACCGGCTCGGAGACGCAATGAATGTTTTCAAACATGCCCGTTAAACCCCGCCCCGCTTAGACATCCCGGTGAGAGAGTTAAACTCACAGCAGAGCGGGCAATGCGCGCCAAGCATCACGGACGTGAGCTGTTCACGCAGCGCCCCGCAGTGAAGGCGCGCGCCCGGTGCCAGGGTTAAAATGTGCTGGCTGCGCGGTCACGCGCTCAGGGTGCGGTCGGTCGGCCCGGTTCAATCAGAACAAAGTTAGTGAGCGTGTCCCGGTATAACCGGAAAATCACAGAGAACACCGGGAAAGAGAAACACAGACCCAGAGCATTCTGGGTGAGATAAATTCACCCAGAACCGGGTCGAACCCCCCAGAACCAGGATAGAACCACTCAGAACTAGATTAGAATAGTTTTCGTAAGTTACTCTGTCAAAAAGCCACATTTTATTAATCATTATTTAATTTATTAAAGCAATAAGAGGGTATAACATCCAAGGGGGCGAATACTTTTCCTAGACTGTGATTCAATTTAATGTTTTTGGTAATTTGAGCTGAACTGTTTTTCACTCACAGAAACTAAATATTCCCAGTCGCAGGGATTCATTTGAACATTTGAAGAAGTTAAGGCTTTATTTAGAAATGCTGTAAGTCAGCAGCGCGATACACACATACTTTTGGCACGAATGGAACCCCGTAGGTCTGCAGGTTCCTCTGGTAAGGCAGCTGAAGTTCATGTCATCGTTTCATTGAGGTTTTCTGCTGCATTGACTCGAACCTCAGGATGATCTGAGCATGCTCAGAGAGAACTGCAGTATCTCTACTTCGCCACCAGAGGGCGCCACTGAACCAGCAGCGGCTTTAGCAGACAGATGAGGTTCTGTTTGACCCAAAGATCTTCAGGAATGAACCAAATCCAGATGGTGGAAGGAAGAACTTCGTAACTTGGAAAGAGGAAAAGCCATTTTCTCTGATTGGAAACGATTCTCCTCCCAGTCCTCCCAGTGATCAAACCTGCTCAGGTTCTGACGTCCTGCAGCGAGGTCCAGAACGGCTCAGTTAAAGGATTCAAATTAGGGTTTTTAATCCATAATTCTAACATAATCCTGACTGGAACTAAAACATGATCCAACTGCAGTAACTAACAACATGATATGCATTATATAATATTTCCTTTCAAATTAAAATAATTAATCCCAGAGGAACAAAACCTCTTGATGGCAGAAGGCTCTCCTGCAGCAGTCTGTGTTACAGCACACCTGAAAACGCCTCTGACTGGAGTCATTTTAGAAAAGATGATCTGAACTCTTTTGGAGATCTTATGAAAACCGGACCGGACCCGGACCTGAACCAGACCTGGACCCAAACCAGACCCTGGAGCAGACCGGACCAGGACCAGTCACCTTGTTCCTGCCGGTCCTGCTGGTTGTTCTGTGTTGCCATGGTTACACCCGATACACCCAAAGGGAACCCCAGAGCTTTGGTGACCTTTGACCTGCAGACAGAAACACTCGGCAGACTCGAGTCTTTCCAGCGTTTATTAAATTACAGGTTATGAACTCGTCTCAAGACTCTTTATGTTAATGTTACTGGATCACAGTTGTTGCCCCGGCAACACACAGAAGTCACAACAGCGGGCCAGCCAATCAGCTCAGAGGGCGGGGCTTGGTCTGGAAGAGTCTCTGATTGGTTGAGAGCAGCCACTGGTTCCTCTGGCCCAGCAGGCGCTGGTTCTGAGCGGGTCCACGGTACCAGAACCAGTTAACAGTTAAACCAAAACTGGACCTCAGCTCTGTTTTGGTTCTGTAGCTCATTGGGTCAGAACGAGAACCAGCCTCAGATCCAGAACCAGTCCACGGCTGCAGCCGGGCTGACGGGTCAGAACCACAATCAGGAGACAAAACCAGTAAAATGAGAACGACTTCAGTTACACACAGAACCAGGTCCAAACGGTTTAAAGTTCTGCAGTCTGTGCGGTTCTGTCTGGGAGGGAGCAGTTCCTCCAGTCCGGTCCGGTTCTGGACTCCTCAGTTGTTCTCGAACAGACTCAGCAGGTCGTCGTTGTTGTTGGGCAGGTCCGGAGGTCCGAGGTAGGACAGCAGCTCATCCGGGTTCGTCAGGTCTGGAAGCAGCTGCAGACAAACGGGTCGGAGAGCGGGTCAGAACCAGAACCAGAGTTCTGGTCTACCCTGCATTTACTGCTAGCTGAAGCTGGTTCTGATCCGACACGGTCAGTCAAACCTTTTGCAGAGTTTTGAAAGCTCCGGTTTCGAATGTTTTGGACCGACTCAGTTCTACTCACATCCAAAGAAGGTTCTGGAACATCTGTGGACCCGCCGAGCCCAAAGGAGCCGTCGCCTTGGAGACGAGGGTTCTGGTTGCCACGATGCATCATCTGACCGTTGCCATGGAGACCCTGTTGCTGCTGCTGGGAGAGAGCGGCACCATGGGAGACGGAGTCCAAACGGCCCGGCACCTGAGGGAGGGACAGGAAGTCAGAACCAGAACACCGACTGGTTCTAACGGACCAGCAGCGGTACCAACAGAACCAGCAGCGGTACCTGCGGGCCCAGCGAGTGAGGCGGCGCCTTGTCGGGCGTCAGCAGGGCGCTGGACAGATCCGGCTGGTAGGACAGCGGCGGCGGGCCGGGGGAGGAGAAGGTCCGAATACTGGGGGAACCGGGCCCGGCGGTGAAGGTCCGAATACTGGGGGAACCGGGCCCGGCGGTGAAGGTCCGAATGCTGGGGGAACCGGGCCCGGCAAAGTCCGAGAAGGCGGCAGATGGAGCGGGGAAGGACGGAGCTGAAGGACGAGAGACAAAGATCAGAACCGGGTCAGAACCTGGATCAGTTGGGGTCATGTGACCAACCTGCTGAGGGGAAGTCTGGCGTGTTGCTGCCTCCTGGTGGCAGGGAGGAGTAGGGCATCGGCGAGGAAGAGGAGGAGGGAGGCGCGGTCATGGAGGACGAAGAGGAGGGGGCGGGGCCTAGTGATGCGATCATCTCCATGACGCTGGGCAGGACCATGTGACTCGGGCTGAGCGTCCGGCAGCGCTTCAGAACCGGACCGTCTGACTCCTCCTTCATGTGGATGTCGGGTTTCACCGGAACCGGCTTCCAGCTGCAGACTGGGTCGATGGTGATCTCCTCGTAGTCAGAGCTGAGGAAGAGGAGGAGAGAGGAAGAGTTAGGTTCTGCTGGTACCAAACCAGGCACCGGAACCAAACAGGACCGGAGAAGAAGAGGTCTCACTTCTGGACGTAGATGAGGATTCCCAGCATGTACTGGTCCACTTCCAGTCCCTCCAGCAGAGCCGTTTTACTGAAACACAGACAGGTCGAGTCGGGTTGGGTCAGCAGAACTCTGATCGGGTTCTGATGGGCCGAGCTCCTTACTTGCACACCGGACACCTCCAGGTTCCTCTCTCACAGTTGAGTTGCAGGTACGACTCCAGGTCGAAGCACTGCGGAGACAAACGGCAGCAGGGTGGGCACGCCATGGCATCACAGCACAGCCAGAGCTCTGATTGGCTGCCGCCCTCACCTGTATGTGTCGGCAGTCGTGGCCCCTGGCGGGCAGCTGGATCCGTCTGAAGGTGATGGGACATTTCAGCGACACCTTGATGGCCGTCTGCTCCACGCCGTCCTCTCCGTTCAACCCGGGGGTCCCGGGAATCGAGCCGCTGCTGAAGTTCCTCTTAACTGAGAGAACAGGGTCAGAGGTCAGAGGTCAGGAGGACACAGAGGCTCCCAGCGACAAAGGAGGACTCACTCTTGGTGACGCAATGCTCGGCGGGCAGCAGCCGCTTCTTCATCAGGCCCTGCAGGACGGAGCGGACGGTGGGACGGTGGACCAGCTGGAGGACGAACAGGTGGGACTGGGGACAGAGAGGGCCGTTAGACTGGGGGCCGCAGGGGCCACAGGGAGGGCCGTTAGACTGGGGGCCGCAGGGGCCACAGGGAGGGCCGTTAGACTGGGGGCCACAGGGAGGGCCGTTAGACTGGGGGCCGCAGGGGCCACAGGGGCCACAGAGAGGGCCGTTAGACTGGGGGCCACAGGGGCCGCAGGGAGGGCCGTTAGACTGGGGGCCACAGGGGCCACAGAGAGGGCCGTTAGACTGGGGGCCACAGGGGCCGCAGGGAGGGCCGTTAGGGGCCCATATATTAAAAAGCACTTGACCTTAATTAACTTATAAATATTTTCTCTCTCTAATTGATTTTTGTTTCCGTTTCCGTCATTTTTAACTTGTTTGTAATAAATGTGCTAACAGGAAGTAGCATCATGGAAAGTAACTGCAGAGTGAAATCAAGGTGTTACCTGGTGGTTTAGAAAGGATTAACGTTTAACCCATCGAGTTATCGATGGGCTGTAAACCGATCGAGTTATCGATGGGTTATTGATGGGTGATCTTACGCAGCAGCAGGCGGTGACGGTGATCTGGATGGTGTTCCTTCCCGGCTGGCAGACCTGCTTCAGGTAGAGCGGCTTATGGGACGTCTTGTTGTCTCCTCGCTTGATGGTGAGCGGCGTGGCGTTGACGCTGACCTGAGGGACGGAGACGCAGCGTTAACCTTTGACCTGCAGCGCCGGGTCCAGACGGAGGGCAGGACCGGCAGAACCGGCGGCGGGGTCGGACCTGGACGGAGGCGGGCCAGTTGGTGTTCATCTGTCGGTCCTCGTGGTGGTAACACTTGAACTGCAGCTCCAGGTCGGGCCTGGAGACAGAACCGGGTCAGAATTTGGCCAGATCCGGGTCAGAACGAGGTCAGAACCGGGCCGTTACCTCATGATGAGCGTCTTGTAGACGGACTCGCGCAGCTGGAACACGTGGTTGCTGACAGCCAGGTTGTGCTCCAGACGGAACGGCTCCAGAACCACGCCGTCCCGCACCGGGAAGGTCAGCCGAAGGTCGTCGCTAGGGTTACCTATAGACAGGAAGTCACACATCTGAGCACTTCCTGTGACATCACAGTCATTCAGGACGGCTGGAGGACGGACCGATCAGCTGATCTGTGAGTCTACCTGTAGGGGGCGCCAGGGCCGCCATGTTGGGCTTGATGTCAGGCAGGAAGGAAGACGCCATTGGCTTCACGTCGGTGTTGCCGGGCGACATGTAGGGTGGAGCCATGGAGCTGCCGGGGGTGATGGGCGGCATCGGGTTTCCGGGGACGGGAGAGGACGGGTAACCGGGTAACCCTCGGCCCGGCTGGGGAGAAAGAACAGTTCACTTAGACCGGATCAGTTCATTTATGTTGAGTCCTGTTCCTCTAAAACCCGGACTGGATGGATCGGCTCTAGTGTTCTGTCTCAGCCCGGATCAAATCTGTTGTTATGGAAACCAGGCCCAAGCTGATTGTGTCTGTGAATTTAATCCAAATTTTAGAGATATTAGCAAGGATAATTTGTTTTGCTCGGTCCTCTGCGCTCATTCAAGGCGGTAAATGTCTCGGTTTTTGCTTCTCTCCACAGGGCCGGTCCAATCCTCCATGGGGCCCCGAGCCAAATGTGGTTTTGGGTCCCTCTAGTTCTGCTAACAAAGTAGACCGGCTGCAATCAGCAGTCCGATCATTAGGTCATTCACACAGCTGCTATAAACTTATTGCATCTCTAGCTGTTTACATTATAAACATGTTTAATAAGATTCATTTATTGACCAACTGATTTATCCACCAGTTGATTTCTGGGAGCCGATTTCCTTCATTTTGGGGCATCGTGATCAGCTGATACTTACATGTGAAGCTGATCTTAACTTCATCAGCAAAGGTTTATAAATCATCTCTGTCCTCTTCTGCTCTGCAGTGAGACGTTTGACTGACCGACCCATCAGGTCTGAACGTTTACAGTCAATAATATTCACTGTTACCAACTCAGAGACTTTCTTGCTACATTTAGCAACATTTCAGACAAAATAAATTCATATCAGCCAAAATCAGCAGGTCAGGCTTTTAAAGATCGGTAACCAGGGATCGGCCAGAAAACTGCAATCGGTGCAGCTCTACACACATTCATGACGTTCTTTGATTAAATTAATTTCTCTTAAGCGTTACTCCAATATCTAAAATTTAATTTATACCAGGTGAGTTTTTCTCTCCTGAGAAAGTGGACCGGTACCGGTCTGATTCTGAGCCTGCAAATTATTTTAACAGAAGTTTCTCATAACTTATAAGTTGATGTAAAAAATAATGTTTTTAGCCACTAAATGATTTTGCTCAGCAGCAAACAACATAGAGCAGCTCATCATGTAGCAGCTTGTAGCCTGACGGACAAACATTTAGCTAACAATGTCAAACATTGACAAGTTTTAATTATTCTTGTTAAACTTTATCAAACACGGTTTGAAGCCAAAATAGCTCAGAAATATTCAGAGCCACCATGAGAATCAACTCATTTAAAGTTAAACTCAGTTTCACACAAAGACTCCAGCATAAATGTTTGGCTGCTGAACTGGACCGGTCCGGTCCGGGTCGCTATCAAGTTAGCAGCTTTACTAATCTTTTACTTTACATTACATTAGAAAGGCTCATTAAAACAAACCTTTATCTTGGCTTTTTCTATTCTTCCTCTTTCTTTTCTCCCTCCCTGGAGGTTCAGTCCTTTTCTGAGACATAGTTTTGTTAACTTAACTTCTGACCTTCTGACCTTTGGACTGCACAGCGTGCGGTACCTACTGCGGCCACCAGGGGCCCCAAGAGCAATTTATGTTTTTCTTTTTATCAATAAAATAATGATTTCTACATAGATTATCAAATATATATTATTGTAAAAACAAAACACTTCATAGTGAAATTGTGTGTTTTTAATATTATAAAGACAGAAATTATTACCAAATAAAAAAATTTAAAAATCAGCTCCACTGAGGGGCCCCCTAGTGGCCCTGGGGGCCTAAGCGGCTGCTTAGTTTGCTTATGCCTTAGGCCGGCCCTGTCTCTCCACATCGATCACAGACTGTCAGGAGCGCTGCCCCCTGCAGGTGGGAGTTAGCATCACTTCAACAGGTTTTTTGTGTGAATCTGTTGATTTTGCATAAATTGGATATTCTCCAGTGCCTTCAACACCATCCAGCCTCTGCTGCTGGGTGAGAAGCTGCGGAGGATGGGTGTCAACGACTCAGTGATCTCCTGGGTGACTGACTACTTGACAGGCAGGCTACAGTTTGTCCGTCTGGGCAGTGCCCTGTCTGGTGTGGTGGTCAGTGATGTAGGAGCTCCACAGGGAACTGTGCTTTCTCCCTTTCTCTTCACCCTGTACACCACTGATTTCCAGTACAACTCTGAGTCATGTCACCTACAGAAGTTTTCTGATGACTCAGCGGTTGTCGGGTGTATAGGGGATGGAGGGGAGGGGGAGTACAGGACACTGGTGGACGGCTTTGTGGAGTGGTCTGACCAGAATCACCTGAGGCTCAACATTAGTAAGACCAGAGAGATGGTGACTGACTTCAGAAGGAAGAAGATACCTTCACGGCCACTAAAGGTCAAAGGGGAAGTGGTGGAGGAGGTGGAGGATTACAAATACCTGGGAGTTGTAATCGGCAACAGACTGGACTGGGCATCTAACACTGACGCTGTGTGCAGGAAGGGGATGAGCAGACTCTATTTTTTAAGGAAGCTGAGATCCTTCAATGTGTGCAGCAAGATGTTGGAGACCTTTTATCACAGTGTTGTTGCCGGTGCCATCTTCTTTGCTGCTGTGTGTTGGGGAAGCAGCATCAGAGCCAGCGACTCTAATAGACTAGACAAAATCATCAGGAAAGCTGGCTCTGTACTGGGACTAAGGCTGGAGTCCCTGGAAACTGTGGTGGAGAGGAGGACACTGAAGAAGGTTCTGTCTATTATGGACAATAAACAGCAGCCTCTCCACCACATAGTGGACAGACAGCGGAGCACCGTCTCACATAGGCTGCTCCAGCTCCGCTGTCGTAGGGACAGATACAGGAAATCCTTCCTGCCACATGCCATCTCACTGTACAATAAAAGCTAAATCATTGTTCTGCACTAATCAGTCCAATTTGCACAACTGCACTGTGGCACACTGCTGTACATATATTTACAGATACATACTGTATCTGCATTTTGAATCTTTGCAAGGACTGCTCTAAGCTGCTTTTTATATTGACAGCATGTTATATTTTATTCTTATTTATTTTATCTACAACTACTACTCAGTGGTAGTTGTTATTGTGTCTTGTCTCTATGCTGCTGTAACTGCGAAGTAATTTCCCTGCTGGGATGAATAAAGTACTTCTATTCTATTCTATTCTAATAAAGAAAGTCTTTAAATCAAACAGTTTGAAGATCAACTGGCTGACTAAATAATTAGGATTTAACTGAAATGTATAAAATGTAAATTATTTTAGTGGTATTTTATTGTGTTTGTCGTTTTTGTGTGTACGTCTCTTATCAATAATGTCTTCCATCAAACATATTTTCCTATTTCCTGTCAAACTTTAATGTTTTTTAAAACATAAAGTCGTTGGACCGCCAGCTGGAAGCTCTGCGTCAGAAATACGGCGTACCAGAGACGCACAAATACAAAAGGTTCCCGCTCTAACCCTAACCCTAAAATAAATATAAATGAATGTTAATATTTTAAAGTGTTAAAATCAATTAAACCAATTAATTAAAATAAAGACGTTAAAGTCCTGAGTTAGATTTATAACTCAGAGATTCACTGATTCATTTTCAGCTGTTTTACTAAAAACGTCCAGAACCAGAACCAAAACCAGAACCAGAACGGTTTGGGTCAGTGTGAAGCGTCTCACCCCTGCTTGCTGGTTGAAGGCGTTGTAGCCGCCTGCGGCGCCCCCTGCTGGCAGAGCATTCAGGTTCCCAGTCTGGCCGTTGAACTGGTCCTGCTGAACAGAACCCAGCGTTAGCCACACGGTCTGGTCCGGCGGTTCTGACGATCAATCCCGGAGCTCACCTTGTAGAACTGGGAGTTCGAACCTCCTGAGGGCGGGTACTGTGGGAGGGGCATCTTATAGGAGGGGGTGGGGCCAGAACACTGGGGGGCGGAGCCTGGACCTGAGGAGGAAGACCAGCCGGTTTTACTTCTGCATTTCGGTCCAAATCGACTGAAAATGGATCTGGATGATCAGTACCTGGGTGGTACTGCATGTTGGGTCCAGAGTAAGGACCGGGCCCCGTGGGTCCGGCTCCACCGGAGCCGCTCATCACGCTGACCCCGGAGGGAACACCGTACTGCTGGGGCATTCCTGGGAACGACTGGGAACAGAACCGGGTCAGTTAGCCAACAGAACCGGCCACCTGGTGGCTCGTCATGCAGTCTCACCTCGGAGCCGTAGGGCCGCTTCAGGCCCTGCGGGGGCCGCATGTGTCCCTGCTGGGGGCCGGCGCCGTAGCTTGGGTGCTGGGGAGCCCTCTGCTGGCCCGGCCCAGGGCCGTACATGGAGCCCATGGAGGGCGGGCCCCTGGTGGGGCCGGGGCCGCGGGGGCCAGACAGGCCCATGAACTGGCTGCTGTAGCCGGGGGCCGCCATCTGAGACGGACAGGAAACGGGTTCAGAACCAGCAGAACCAGCTCTGGTTCTGTTCAGGGTTTTAACAGGTTTGGCTTTTGAATTGTAATTCAGTTTTAGTTTTTTTTCATTCTTTGGTTCTTTTTGATCATTTTTACGTCGACTAAACTGATGTTTACATTTTCACCAAACTGATTAATTTGAGTTTCGCTGTCGCCATTTTGCGGCCTAGCGCAATCACCAGGAGGAGCCGTAAGTAGCCGACGGCTGACGTAAACATCAGTTTGAGATACTAAAACAGATTCATAAACACAAACAATATCATGTCTGTATTTCAGTGTGTTTTAGTTTTATAGACATTAAAGTTCCAGTTAGTTACAGTTTTTATTTATTCCAGTTAATGAAAATGTTTTAGTTTTTTTTAGCTTTGGTATCTTTGGTTCTGGTGACCCGGAGCGTCCAGCAGGGGCCGCCTCGGCCCGGCTCACCTGTCCGTAGCTCATCTCCTGGTTCTGTTTCTCCTGGATGGCGGCTACGGTTGCCGTGGCGGTGGCGGTTGCTGTGGCGGCGGCGGCGGCGGCCACGGCGGCGGCAGCAGCAGCCTGGGTGAACTCGGAACCTCTGGAGCCTCCAGGGGCCGGGGGGTAACTGGGGACAACAGAACCACAGCGGGGGGGGTTACTGCTGATCTGGAACCAAAAATCAATCAATCAATCGATCAATGAGGGCCCCACCTGCCCGAGTAGCCCCCCGGAGCCCCGGCGTACCCCCCGCCGGTCCGTCCGTACAGGTAGCCCTTCCCCGGCTCCCCGTAGCCCGGCTGGCCCAGGTAGGCGCCGGGGCCCCCCGACATGCCGGGGCCCCCGGAGCCCTGCATCATGGGGCTGCCAGCCGCGCTGGCCCCAGGGCCCATCCCGCCTCCACCCAGGCCCTGGGGACACAAACACAGCTCAGACCGGACTGGTGATGTCACAGATACCTGCTGGTGATGTCACAGACGCCTGATTATGTCATACCTGGCTGGCGGGCGGGTTGGGGACGCCCCACACAGTGGTGACCACCGACAGGGACCCGGTGGGCTGGTTGGGGGGCTGCTGCCAGCTGGACGGGTCGTAGGGGTACGACCCGTCGCTGTGGAGACGGAGAGCGTTGTCATGGCAGCCAGAGCGGGACACGTTATACCGGGTCTGGGCTCAGACCGGAACCAGAATCGGACCTACCTGTGGGGGTTGGCGCCCAGGCCACTCTTCATCTGGTTCAGCGGGTTCATGGCAGACGGAACCGGCGGCCCAATCCGGCAAACAGAACCCTGGCGCACAGAGACAGTCCGTGTTAAACTACGTTTCCCATCAGCCACCTGGGGCCCGCTCAGCACCAACCAGAACCAGTTTCTATTTACATGTGGAGTCCCTCAGGGCTCAGAACTCAGGGCAAAACATTTCACTGTTAAAATGTTACAAATCATCCTGATGGCAGATATATTTTATTAAGGGAATGATTCAATAACATTAAAGAACCTGTGGTTAATGAGATGTCTGAACTTACTGACTGGATTAAATTAAATAATTTATAAACTGGAAAAAAATTAAATTCATGATTTTTAGTAACAGAAAAGCAGATTATTCTATTATAACAACCATTAATGATAATCTAGTAGAGTGAATAAATTAAGTTACATCGTTATGAATTATTTTATCTCATAAACTGAGAATGAAATATTTAAAACACAAACTGTGTAACATTATTAGCCTAATAAATTTACTTTATAAAGGTTTGGAGAAACATTTCACACTAAACTGCTGTTAGGACTTTATATGAGGTGAATGTTAGAGAACAAACCCACAAATCTAATTTATTACATCTAAGTGTTAATTATGTCTAAAGCGGGAAAGAGATTTACTGTCAGTTTACTAAACTTCTTTCTTAAATGACAGAAACCAAACAGGAAGTAGGGCTGACCAATAAATCAATAACAATACATATATCAATAGACATACGATCACTATCAATTAATATGTCTGATAGAATATTTCACAGAACTCTGATCCAGAACTGCACAGCATTCTGGGAGATGTAGGCAGAGGAAAAGCTTTAGCTGCTCAACCTCTCAGCGATAGCTAAGCTAGCTGGTAGCATCAACTCAGTCTGGAGAACCCTAACCCTTTCAACACATCACCTTGTTCCTGGAAGGTCACCTGATCTCCAGGTGAGCCTGTTCACCTGTAGGCTGAGGACAGGAAGTAAACAATGGAGGCTCCGCCTTCAGGAAGTTCCTGATCCTTGAGTCTCCCTGTGAGTCAGCGCTCAGCTGGAAGCCGCCCTGCAGGATGTTTTCAGGTTGAGTCGGATCAGAACCAGTGGGAGGAGTGAGACCTCCTCTTTTGGAGGATCTTTGATGGTCTCTGTCTGCAGGTATCTGATTGGCTCTCCCGTCGGTCCAGTCCAATCCCCTTTATGTTCCTCAGGGAGGTTCTGACCAGAGCAGCGACCTGTTAAAACCGGTCCAACAGCAGAACCGGCGCCGCCCGATCACACCTACAGCTGACTCACCTGAGTCACGTGAGCGGACCTGAACCCGACCTGCTTCCAGTTTGACTGCCAGCGCCAAACAGGTCCACCAGATCAAAGTTCTGCTGAGTGGAACCACAGGAAGCAGGAAGCAGGAAACAGGAAGTAGCTCTGAGAAGCAGGAAATAAAACCAAGAGTCTTCCTGGTTCTGCTAAAACAAACCAACCCTGCGACCCGGTCCAGCTGTAATTAACACCCAGACTGACCAGAACTGCTCCGACAGATCAGAACCAGTTCTCCGGCTTACCGAGGTTCTTCTCGTCACAACCAGAACCAGAATATTTCAGATGAAGGTTTGTTTATTTAGATGAATATTCAGGGAAAAGTGTGGCAGTAAAACCAGGAAGACACGGGCCTCAGCAGAACCTCCAGCAGAACCTCCTGACCCGTGTTCGCTGAAGCCTCATCAGAACCTGCTCAGTAATGGAACAGAACCAGGCCTTCAGCAGGTCCAACAAAACCTCAGAACCAGATCGTGAGACCATCCACTCTGACCAGAACCTGTCAGGTTCCAACATATGAACGTTCCCATGGCAACGCTGGGAGAAGATGCACTGCAGGAATATCTAACCATAGCTAAGGGTCCGTAGCTGGTTTCCATGGCTACGGGTTAGTAGTCCTTAGCTGGTTTCCATGGCCAGCTAAGGTTGTTAACTAGTTTCCGGCTGGGTAACCTGGGCTGCCTCACCAGGAATCATTCAACGAGTTTCACTGTAAAGGTCAGAGGTTAATATTATTCTGTGAAACAGAAGGCAGACAGCAGATCGTGGGTGTATCTCGCATGGGCTGTTTCACCACGTAATAACGGAGAATAAAAGCTGATTTCATTTCTGCTCTGCTCTCTGGACGGATTTTAAACCACCAACCCCACTGCCACCGTGAACGCGACACATTAATGTTATTAGTAACAACCGTTTAATTAATTATGAAAACAGAAACGCGTCCGAAGCGGGCCGCGTCTCCTCCGTGAGCCGCCCCTCGGCCTCCGGCTCCCCACAGGAACAATGACGGCCACCGGAGACATTTTGAGGGAAGCTAGGGCTAAGCTAGGGTTTTTCTGCTAGCATGCTAACATTAGCATGCTAGCAGAAAAACAACAACAACCGGAAGTTCAGGACCGATAAATGCTACATGAAATTATGTGGTTCAAATATCCACAACTAATATCTGTTTATGCGTTCAACCTGACATGTTTTACATCAAATTATTGTATTTTTACAGTTAGCATGGTAGCCTAGCTAGCGGTGACAATGGAATGCTAACAGGTTAGCAGCAGCAGATTCTCCAGCATGAAACCTTCAGCTGATGGTCTCCCAGTTAGTTTCCATCGAGCAGACCATCCCGAATCCACCGGACACACACCTCACACACTCCGGTCACACACACACACGGGAGCCAGCAGAACTCCTGTCACACAGCGGACATACCTCCTTTAATTCCCCGGTGTCCGAGCCCTGCTCCGGGGCTCCGCGGTCTCAGCTCCGCGGGGCCTCCGAGGCATCAAGAACCGAGAGCCCGATGAGCCTTCACGGTCCCGCCGACTGAAGACGCGGTGCGTCCTGAAAGATCCAGAAATAGATCCAGTAAATAGATCCAGTAAAGATCCGGGATCGAGAGATTCAGCTGCTTCAAACTGCTTCTATCCGGTTTCTGCGGCTGATAATCCGGCCTCAGAAAGAACCGCAATCCGCTGGAGCTCTGGCAGAGTTCACATTGAAATCCAGAGAAACAAACCGGAACAACGAGGGTTAACCACAGAGCGGAGGTTAGCAGCGGCTAGAGTTTCTTCTTCTTCTTCTTCTTCTTCTTTTTTATGGCGGTTGGCAACTTACTGATGTGCAATACCGCCATCTACTGGAATGGAGTGTGGATCGGGACGCCAGTGTTTCCTTCTCCGCTTCACTGCTCACGGTGTGGGGGTTCGCTCCCTAGCAGTCCGCTGGAGGACGATCCGGTGAGAAGCCACAGGGGCGGAGTTCCTCCGGTTTAACATGAGGACGATGAATCAGAGCAGTAACCGGCCTCCTCTAACCTCCTGCTAACCGGATGTTATTCAGCAGGTTCAGTCAGTTTACAACATGATTCATCTTGAAACAGGGAATCAGAGCGGAGTCCAAACCCCGCCCACCATGCGCACCGCCTGCCGCGCCAGTATGTAAATGGAGCAGAGTCACTAAATCAGGTTTAAATGACATTTGTTTTCTGTGAAGCAATATGTTATAGTTCCGTCAAGCCGAAGGGCAATAAACAACCAGAAAAAGTTAATTACTAACAACATTTATTGTTACACACATAAAAAGGATTCCCGTTAACTTTATCTGTCGTTTGTCAACCCGATAATGTTCGACCCGAATTTAACCACTTCAGGCGGACAAACCCGTATAAACCACAAAAATGTTCACTGCAACATTAAGATGCATCCGATACACTGCAAACATGATCACATGCAATTCAAACTGAGATCACACCAACAGGATGGGTCTCAATTATTTAAGATCAACAGCGACACAGGATATAGATATTCAGGGAAGTGACCCAGAAACAAACATCCATCCATCCATTTTCTGTTCACCCTTTGTCCCTAATGGGGTCGGGAGGGTTGCTGGTGCCTATCTCCAGCTACGTTCCGGGCGAGAGGCGGGGTACACCCTGGACAGGTCGCCAGTCTGTCGCAGCAGAAACAAACAGATAAATGAAAAGTTGTCAAGTATTAGAAGAAATAAACAAACTGGGCGGACTAACAAAAAGAAAACCAAACTCTAAAAGGACAGCAGGAAACAGTGCTAACACTGTAAAACAAAAACACAAACATTACTAAATGCTTATTAAATCATTTTAATCAAGTTAATCTAAAACACCACTAGAATGGCTGGAGTTAGGCCATTTGGACATATACCTATTCAGGCTAGAGATAGTCCAACTGGCCTGAAGCCCTTTTGTTCAGTAAATAGGGCCATTACCTTATCAGTACCCTGTTAACGGCCTCAACGCATCTCACAGTTGTACAATTGTTCCTTAGACTTCGACTGACTTTGTTGTCATTTTCAATGCACAGGGTGTATACAGAACGAAATTTCGTTGCATACGGCTCAGGATAATGTTTGAGGTTCCAATGTTGTGAGTAAAATAAAATACAGTATAAAATATGAATATAAATCTAAATATAAAATATAAAGTGCAGGACTGACAGTAAAATAGAAGTTATTTAGCTCTGTACATGTGCAAGGTATGAAGTGGAGACCAGATTTTGAGTGCAGTCCAGTTAAGAGTTCAGCAGTCTGATGGCAAGTGGGAAAAAGCTGTTTCGGAACCTGGTGGACCTGCACCGGATGCTGCAGAACCTCTTTCCAGAGGGCAGCAGGGAGAACAGTCCATGGTGGGGGTGTGAGGGGTCACTGACGATGTTTCGGCCTCAGGACACGCATCCTGCATCGATGGTTGACCTGACACTTCGCCCTTTTGCCTGAGCTGGGTGTGGAAGGTTGTTGCCGAAGCAGTTTCTCCTTGTGTGCCTTCTTCTCACTCACATGAGAGTTACCCAACTCTTTTGCAAGCTCAACCAGGAAGTCCACCCGTCTCTCCTGCACCCCAATGCATGCCTGATAAAGCACATGTGCATTCAGTGCTGCCATGTCAATCATGTTTGCCAGGTTTGCTGACCAGCTGTCACATAGTGATGGAACCTTGGTCACCCCCCGCAAGATTATGACTGAAATAAATGCCATTAGTTCTTGTGAACTAAATAGGTGAAGCAGTCACCTATTTATCCTCCACAGCACAAAAGGCTGCATGCAAATTTGCATGTGCAAAGTCTCCCAGATTTCTTTTGCTTACACTTTTTGCATGTTTTTATTTTATTTTTTTTAATTTTTTTTTTTTTTTCTCCGAAGAGTTTTTGCGGCGCTAGTGGCACGTATTGTTTTGACAGTAGGCAGACAGGAAGGAGGGTGAGGAGAGGGGGGAAGACATGCGGCAAAGGTCGTCGGGACCGGGAGTCGAACCCGCGACGTCCGCGTCGAGGACTAAGGCCTCCAAACGTGGGGCGTGCTAACCCCCTGCGCCACCACAGCACGCCCCTGCATGATTTTTTTGAGGTGGATCAACACAATTAATTTGGTTAGTTTATTTCTAAACTGTCATTTTATACCCTCTTAGCTTTATTTCAAAGAGAAACATTACTAATTTCTTTTAGAAAAACCTTTGCATATTTTTTGAAACAGATTGTATGTTTTGCGAACTCTATGTACATTTGGCAAAATGACCTGGATAATGCAGCACAACATCAGGGATCAGCTGCAAAAGGTCACATCTCTCCAAAAACACTTCATAACGAGTTGTAGGTATCATAGATACCCACCCCCAACATGGACTATTCACATTCCTACCTTCTGGCCTGACGGTCAACGGCCACATTTACAATTGAAGAAGAATGCTAATTTGAGCCATCAGAGTCGTCAGGGTGGACTCAGGGCCTTTTGGCCCTGTTGAGCCATTCTAGGGAGAAATCGAAAACCCAGCCATTCTAGTGTTAAAACACTGCATAAACCATCACTCTGAGATCAAACTTAGTGTAGCAGATCTGGTGCAAACCTACCAAATAAAAACAATATAAAAACATACAATTCATTCTGATTAAGACACTAATGTTTAAACCAAGCAGGTAACATTAATAATGCAGCCGTGTATAAAAACACATCAGCACAACTGACTCAACCCTCCATGGGTCAATTTGACCCGGGGACTGTTTTATCATGCTATGGTGTCAGAAACCAAAAATTCCTCCAAAACATTTTTGTATCTGATAATTAACTCCAATACTAACAATTTCAATCAATATTTGTGCAATGATGGTTTTTTATTTCTCAGAAATTAAGGATCAATAACGACAACCTGCTCATTTATTCATTTGGACAGAAAAATGGAATTTACATTTTTAATGTCCACTGAAAAAAACCTAGACACAAAAAACTATAATTTCCTTGAAATTGATCTTTGGTAAAAAAAAAAAATATATATATTTTACACTTTTTATTTCAATGTGTATCTTTATAATTGAACTTGAGACACACACACTGTTCAGGGTCAAATTGACCCGCTGATTAAAATCAAGATAAATGAATCATGCAGAGTTTTTATGTTTTTCTCCATTTCTGCTGAGTGACACTCAGTGTGGGTGGAGTTTGTCCACACTGAGTGTCACTCAGTGTGGGTGGAGTTTGTCCACACTGAGTGACACTCAGTGTTTTGTGGAGTTTATCCACAGGAACAGAAAAGATTCCCGTCAAACGTTGTGTGAACACTTTCTGCTTTCTCGCAGTTTCCTAGTGAAGTAAAGAGAATATAATGAGAAAGTGTGTGTGTGTGTGTGGTGAAATATTGTTCAAAGCTATAGAATTGGAAATGTTTTAATCTTTTTTTGCACTTCAACTTCACTGCCGGGTCAAATTGACCCGAACAGTATCTATGTAAAAGGTAGAGCTACTGGTTGGTACAAATGTGTAAAATGAATAAATGTTCAATTTATATGTAGAGTGCACCTATTAAGACAAATAGAAAAAGTTTCATGCAAAAAAAAATACTTCCAACTATTTAAAAAAAAATTAAACTTTAAAACGGGTCAATTTGACCCGGAACATAACAGGAGGGTTAAGATTCATTTTCAAACTGTTTTCCTCCAAACAGCGTGGGCCCAACACACACCTGGCCTCACACAGGAAATAAACACCTGGTAAATCAGGGTTTCTGATGGTTTAATGAATGAAAACACTGAGTGAAGCTCTGCTTATTAAATCTAAACATGTTATAGATGATTTATTGATTGTATTTGATCAGAATGAATTGTTATCCTGGTCTGATCAGAGATGATGAAATTAAAGAAATAAAGAGCATTAAATGGTCATTTTTTTCTCACACAGAACTCGGATCTCGGAGGATGGATTTATGTCAGGATGTAATAAACAGAACCAGAACCCAGAGGAACCAAGCGGTTCCGGTTCTCCCGGATCGTTTCTGTTCGTGCTGCTGTTTCCTGTCTTGGCCACTAAATGGCCTCATCAAACTTTTCCAAACTTTTTACACCAAGGACCAAAATCTCATCAGGGGTCAAAGATTATGACCTTTCAACGTGAAACTCAGAATCATTTTTATTATTTTCTTTACATTTACTCATTAATAAATCAACAAAGTGACATTTTAATGAAACAAAAGGTTTGATTTCTGTTTTGTTTCTCAGGATTCTGGGAAATGTCCTGTTAAAGTAACGTCTTCCAGTCGCTCTGAGTGCTGCTGAACCGTCTGGGTCTCAGGCTGCATGTTGTTTTCCTGCAGTGGAGCCAGACTTTCTGGACTGAGCCAAAACCCAACGGAGCAACGGCAACATTTACAGCAACTTCAACCGTTTGGTGGGATTTGAACCTCAGCGTGACGGCGGCCTGCGGGTCACACACCGCCTGGAGGAAGTTTTCCTTCAAAACCAAGACACAAAAACATGTTTGAATATATTTACATTATGGGAACAGAGGAAACCTTTTCATGGTCAACATCATATTTTAACCTCATGTAAATAAAATAAGCTGATTAGACAAGCAGAGAGCATTTAGAGGAAGAAGGACATGAAGCCGGTTTCGATGTGCAAAATAAAATCAAGTAAATTGAACAAATTTTTTCTTTCAGTGGATTTTAGAAAAGTGCAGAAAGATTCGTCTCTGGTTTCAAAAAGTTTCAAAGTCAGGCGGATTATTTCTACTTTCCTGATCTTAAGTTTTTAGTGATTTCTTAAGTTGTTTCACATTTCCTTTTTTTAATCACACGTCTTAAAACCTCTTTTTTTTCCGTACTCTTGATTTGTTCTTCATGTTTCTGCTGGAATTCGTTAAACTCCTCGGTTTTCTTTCTGGCTTCGTCCTCATGGATCCTCTTCATGTTTTCCCTTCAGGTTTCATTTCTGCCTCCTGGTTTTTCCTTCGCTCTTCTTCTTCTCCTTGTTTCTTGTGTTTTTGTTTTTCTTTGTCTTCGGTTCTTTTTCATCTTGTTTTTCTTCCACCTGTTTTTGCTTTAATCTCATCTATCATCCAGTTTTCTCTGAATAATTTCATTTTCCTTTTTTGGTGCAGAATTAGTTTCTCCAAATTGTCAAGCTAATTATTTCTTTCTTCTCTTTTCATTCTCTTTCTCTCTCTCCTGATTCAGTTTTCCTCCGCTGGTTTTCTTTCTCCATTTTCTGAAGTTCTTTTGCTTTCTGTTCCCTTTCCTCTTCCAGTTTTCTGCCTTCCTGGTCTTTCTGTTTTCTCTCCTTTTCTTCTCTCTCTCCAGTTCATTCAGTTCTTCTGTTTTCTTCTTCTCCATCTCCTCCAGTATTTTCTGCATCTCCTTCCTAATTGTCCTAATTAGTCAGTAAAATAACTTCTCTTGTTAATTTGCTCAACTTTATTCCGCCATGTTCATCAGAAGAATACAAAGCCAGGAACATATGATCCTGGGACAACAGTGCCCCCTGGCGGATAGACATGTAATACAAACAAAACAAAGAGGTAACAATTTCCCATTTAAAAAACAAAACACAAAAAACAAAGACATGTGTGTGTGTGTGTTTCTAAGACTCATGACAAAGCACAGCCTTTAAGGTTTTAGTTGGAACAGTTTCAGTGATATAATGTGAAACATTGTGTGAATTAACTTATTAAACAATCCAAAGAGCCTCCAGCAGGGAGGAGCTGATGTTCCCGTCTTTGATCAACAGTCTGAGTTGGTTTTAGTTTGAGACCACAACACCTGATGAACTTTCTCAGTTTGAATCAGCTCTTTAATTGAACTGATTTCCAGGCATAAACTTTGATCTGCAACAAACTTAGTTGACTTAAGAGCAACAAGAGAGAAATGATCAGAACCAGATTACAGGTGGAGGACAAGCAGTACTTCCAGCACCAAGTTCAGAGAAGAGTGTGGAAAGTCCTCCAGCTGTACTATGCGATTGTCTGAAGTCTTTCCCAGACACTGCTGACTGTCTGATCATCCTGTAGCTTTTCATGCTTGTCTGTAGTTCCTGACTTCATCCATGTAGAAAGGTCAAAGGTGAATGAAACTCTGTTTTTCTCCACCGTCTGAATCAGTTCTGGGATCAGCCTCTGATGTTCTTCCTCCACAGCTCTGAATGAGATGCTGGGTGTTTCCGTCTACAAAGTTATTTAGGAACAAACTTCCAGAAAACTGCAAAACAGCTGAAATGTAGTTCCTTTGAAAAGTCAGCCGTTAAAAGCTGTTTTTAATAACCGGTAACACAACTGGTTATGTTTTTATTGTGTAACTGCTGAAATGGGCTTTAAAAAATAAACTTAGGGCGATTCAAATCAACCTTAACGATCATGTCTTCCCTCCGGTGGCCACTAGGGGTCTCTCTCTGAAGGGAGGCTTGATGATGTGCAGATAATAAAAATGAAGCAGAAGCTCTGATAGGAAACCGTTTAGAGCTGCAGCTCCTTCACAATAAGATGTGATTTAAAGGTGAACAAAGATGAAAACTGATACTGAAAATGATGAAATGTTTGCATTGTTATGAAATAAAAACATGAAACCAGGCAGTCTGTTCAGCACAGGTTTCTTTATTGAATGAAGCAAAACAATGCAGCAGACTTCAATCCCCTAATATGAAAATAAATAAATGATTTTTAATCTTTGTCTCTCAGAAGCTCGGATCGCCACGACTTCCTCCTCTGCTGACGATTCTTCCGGTTTCCCGCCGTCAGTTCAGCTGCGACCAGAAAAATGACCAAACAGAAAAACTGATGGCGGCAATTTGGCACGAGATGAACGCAGACCGGCGCGGGGAGGGCGGGGCTAAATCAGCAGCGCGTGATTGGTTCATCCCAAACATCCCCTCAGAATAATATATGATAAAATCTCAGTGATAGGCGTTACCATGGCGACTAATTACAAAGAAGAGAAGCACCACCAAACTCCCTCTGATCTCTGCTAACGATGCTAAAGAGCCTTAAAAGCTAAAATAAAACTCAGGAGAAGCAGCAGCTCCGATCCTCTGGGTGAGCGGAGGAAACAGGAGGCGTCACTCTGACGGGTATCTGCAGCTGGAGTGGGTGTGCGGACGGAGGGACGTGTGTGTGGAGTTTGTTGTGACGACGTTAAATCAGCCGATTTCAGAGGAAACTTCAAACCGAAACCCAAATGTTTCTGCTGCTTCAACTTTAACTCAATAATTACTGAATTTATGGATAAATCTGATCGATTCTGCATGAATCATGAGTGTGTGTGTGTGTGTGTGTGTGTGTGAGTGAGTCCAGTGAGGCGGTCTACTGCTCGCTGAACGCCTCCAGGTCGAAGGCCGTGTCCAGGAAGCGCCGCAGCTCCACCAGGTGTGTGTTCTTGTTTCCGGTGGCCGGCGCCGCCGCTGGGTCTCTGCCGGCGTACCTGAGGCACAGGGAGGGGGCGGAGTCAGAGCCGGCAGCGCCGCCGGGTCGTGACCGAGGCGGCGGCGGCGCTGCACTTACCCGACGTTCTTGGCCTTGTTGATGGTGGTCCTGATGCGTGGCTTCACGTAGTCGTAGTAACCCTGGTTCTTGTGCTCCTCCTGACACCACACCAGGTCGGCGTTGGGGAAACGCTCAAACTCCGCCTTCACCTGGTCAAACGGGAACGGGGAGAGCTGCAGGGGGAGAGGCAGGGAGGGGCGGGGCTTAACGTCTGCTGGCTCAGCAAACATACCACGATTATGACTGGAAACATTGATTATTCATTTGATTTGGTTCAGACTGCAGGAATCTCAGGCAGATTCATTTAAAGAGATTTGTTTGGCTTTTTGAACTTTCAGACTCAGTTTAAACACAAAGTTTCCCAGGATGACCGGCACCAGATCACACCCAGTTTACAGAAATAATTACCTTTTCAGGCAGATTGCAAAAACTGAAAAGATCAGGGCTAAATATGAAACATGTATTGTGGTAAACGGTCCTGAATTTCTGTGACTGTTTTGTAATTTGACTTTATTTACATGCTAACTGTACAACATCCTCCTATTTGTTATTTTGTTGTATTTTTTTGTTCATATGTTTAGTTATGTCATTAAGATAAATAAAAATCCTGCAGTTTAACAGCATCAATGTCACGTGCTGCCCCCTGCTGGCGCCACCAGGAAACACCAACCTTCCTGCTGCGCTGTGTGATCCGTTTACTGAGGTCCGGTTGGTTCTTCTGTCTGAATCCCAAACAGATTTCACATTAAAAACTGCAGAGCGTCAGAGCTGAGGCGTTCAGTTTGACCTTATAACCCGGGAAGGTTCTGCGTCTTCCTGAGAGCCGACCGTCTCAAAGACCGCGGCTACAAACCGTAAATAAACTGATTTTTATGAGTTCTGCTGTGATTATCGGCCCAGTTTGACTCAGAGTCCAGAGCAGCTGGAGGACAGAGGTCCAGGGGGTTCTGTTGGGGTCAGAGGCCGGTCCTGGTACCTGCTCCATGCGGCTGATGGCCACCGTCTCCTCCAGGCCTCTCTTCTGCCTCTCTTTGGTCAGCTCGTAGTAAACCTTCCCGGTGCAGAAGATCAGCCTCTTCACGGCGTCGGGTCGCTGCGCCGCCGGCCCGTCGTCCGGGATCAGCCTCTGGAAGTGTGTTCCTGCATACAGGGAGGAAGAGGAGGAGCGCCGAAGGTCAGGGTGAGCAACCCGGGCTAGCGGCTAGCTGCTAGCATCAGAACCACGAGCGGCGGCGGCGGTGTTACCGGGCAGCATGCCGTCGAAGCTGGAGCGGGCATCGGGATGGCGCAGCAGAGACTTGGGAGTGAAAACGATCAGCTGAAGAAACAGGAAGTTCAACAGAACAAGTCAGTTTTCAAAACAAAAGCCCACACAGGAAGTGAAGGCTGCGGCCGGTACCGGCTTCCTGAAGGGCAGCAGGATCTGCCTCCTCAGAACATGGAAGTAGTTCCCAGGACTGGAGCAGTTCACCACGATCCAGTTACAGTCGTACAGCTGCCGGACCGCCAGGTCCTCCGACAGGTTCTGGAGGACGGAACCACAGTTAGAACCGGCCGACCCAAACACCGTACCGGTACCAGAACCGGCCGACCCAAACACCGTACCGGTACCAGTTTGGGTTCTGTTATTAGAACCATATAATGTTTATTTCCTGTTTCCCGGTTTGAAAAACTTTGAACTTTTAATTTAATTTCCTTTGGGATCAAAAGTGTTTTTAAATTGAACTGAACTGAATTGAATTGAATTGAACTGAACTGAACTGCCTCATTGCTGAACTGTTTTTGTAAACCTACCGGCATGACATCTGGGTCGTCGTTGCACATCTGGAGGAACCGTTCGGGCCGGGCCGAGGAATGTTCTGGACCCTGCGGAAGCGAGCGGAGCGGCGTGTTAGGAGAAGCTCTGAAGGCCGGACCCGGTTCTGGTTCTGGAGCCTCACCATGCCCTCCATGCCATGCGGCAGCAGCAGGACGATGCCGTTCTGCCGCACCCACTTGGCCTGACCCGGGCAGATGAACTGGTCGATGATGCACTGCGCCGTGTTGTGGAAGTCTCCGAACTGGGCCTCCCACAGGATCAGCGCGTTGGGGCTCGCCATTGCGAAGCCCAGCTCAAAGCCTGTAGGGAACCGGGTCAGAACCTCAGAAACAGGACCGAGCTGCGGAACCCGAGGACCCGGAGGGACTCACCCAGCACTCCGTACTCGGACAGCGAACTGTTGCAGACGGTGTAGGGAGCCTGGTCCGGCGCCAGGTGGTTCATGGGGATGCAGGTTCTCTTGTCGACGTTCTGGTCGTGGAGGACGTGGTGACGGTGGCTGAGAGGGGACAAGAAGGTTACAGAACCCGGGCTGCTCTAAACAAACCGGACCAGAACCAACGGAGAGCCTACAGACTCTAACCCTGAAATTCTGCCTCAATCAGAAGTTTATCATCCTATTAGAAATGTTGTTTTCTGAACTGAAGTTCTGCACTCTGGTTCTGGTTCTGTTTGGGTCAGAGGTTACCTGAACGTTCCTCTCTCCACATCCTGACCCGACAGCCGGACATGGATGCCCTCCTTCAGCAGGGAGCCCAGCGCCATGTACTCGGCCAGAGCCCAGTCCACGGTCCGGTTCCGGACCATCTCGCCCCGGCCCTTCAGGATGCGACTCAGACCTGGTCCAACAACAACAGAGTCCGTTTAGGGTCCGGTTCCGCCCAGCAGAGGCTGCTGCGGTTCCGGAGCGGAGCGGACCTCCGTGGATGGTGAAGTCCTCCACGGGGACGGAGGACGCCACCAGTCCGATGTGGTTCAGGTTCTCCTCAGAGAGGCCCGTGCTCGGGCAGCTCATCGACTTGGGCTGCCCGTCCAGAGTGAAAAAACCTGAGGAGGACATTCATCACGTCAAGGTTCTGGTTTCTGAACCACCGGCCGACCCGGAAACGACCCAGAACCCCCCGAGCTCACCGGGCCATGGAGAGTCCAGCCAGTGCTTGATGTGCAGGATCTTCTCGTCTTTGGAGCGAGCGAACGCCTCTTCGCAGATCTTATCGTACTTGGCGATCTCCTCCTGCGTTCAGACACAAAACCCATCAGAGGTTCTGCAGAACCTCTGTCCTGCACCAACAGAACCTGTGACTGTCCGGTCCAGGGTTCTGGTCCAGGCTTCACCTCGTACTCCTGCCGGCTCACGGCTCCCTCTGCGATCAGCTTCTCGGCGTATTTCTGCAGAACCGGTTTCTGCTTCTTGATCTGCTTGTACATCAGCGGCTGGGTGAACATCGGCTCGTCCATCTCGTTGTGGCCCATCCGGCGGTAGCACACCTGGGCGGTAGGCATGGCGACAGGGTCAGAGGTCAGGCTGCGGCGCCGCACCCTGGGCGGAGGGGACAACTCACCAGGTCGACCACCACGTCTTTGTGGAAGGTGGCCCTCCACTCCGCCGCCACCTTGCAGACGTAGGTGACGGCCTCGGGGTCGTCGGCGTTGACGTGGAAGATTGGGGCGTTGACGACGCGGGCGACGTCCGTTGGGTACGGAGAGGAGCGGGCCATGCGCGGGTCGGTGGTGAAGCCGATCTGCGGACAGAGACGGGATGGTTAGCCAACAGGAGGTTTCTCTCACTTGGAACCCTCAGCTGGTCGCCAGGCGTCACCTGGTTGTTGACCACAACGTGCACGGTGCCGTGCGTGGTGTAGGACGGCAGGTCCGACAGGTGGAAGGTCTCATAGACGATGCCCTGGCCGGCGAAGGCGGCATCTCCATGCAGTAGGATGGACATCACCTGGACACGGAGCGGACAGGTAGATCAGCGTCAGATCGATCGGTTCGGCATCAGATCGATCGGATGGGTCAGGTTGGTCGGGTCGATAAGGCCGGTTGGATTGGCGTCAGGTCAGTAAAGTTGGTCGGGTCGATCAGATCTGTTTGGGTTTGTGCTGCAGGAATTTCCTGCATTCAGACTCACTCGGTTCCCGTCGGTGTCTCCGCAGTAGAACTGCTCCGCCTTGGTTTTGCCCTGGACCACGGGGTCCACGGCCTCCAGGTGGGACGGGTTGGCCACCAGAGACAGGGTGATGTTCCGGTCCGTGACCCGGTTGATCCGACGGTGGTACATGCCCAGGTGATACTTCACGTCTCCGGAGCCCTGAGGAAACCACAGCAGGCCTCAGTTCACACAGTCCATTAGTGTAGGATGTGGTAGCAATGAACCAAACAACATGATCCCTCAAAAAACTGAAACTCAGTACTAAAGTGAGATTACAGGGATTAACAACGTCAGGGTTTTTACCCCTGATGGAGTCACAGTACCTCATCGGCTGCCTCCAGTTTGGAGTCGAACTGGCAGAAGATCTGCTCCAGTTCTTTACGGATCACGTTGGCCAAAACGTTCAGCCGACCCCTGGAAACACAAAGACGATCAAATCAAGCAGCAGCAGGGAGTTTCTGCTTTTAGACCAGGAAGTCTTCATATCCCAAAGGGAAATTATTCTGATCCATCCAGAGAAACTCTGTCTGCTTTCCACTGATATTCTGGTCATTTTTAAAGTTCTTGGTGTGTTTTTCAAAAACGAGGCGATAAAAAGTGACTGAAATAAAATAAATCTTTGTGGTTGGGAGTTTAACGTTCATGTTGGTGATAACCTGCATGTAGCTGTGATTCCTCTGGTTCTGGTAATCAGTCCGTCTCTTACCCGACCCGGCACCGAGAGTAAAGAAAACCTGGACATTTTTAACCTCTTACTTTATTCTAACCCCAACCTGAGACAAAATGTCTTTATCAGACAAAAAGTAAAAGTTTTAAAGAATCTGAAGAGGCAGAAATTTAATAGTTTCTCTAAATGATGTTCAGACTTTTACTTCGTTACAAAGCAGAAAGTTAACATTAAAGATAACTTTTATTTTTTACCAATACAAACAACAAACTGAAAGATTTAAAATGTTTATGATTCACTTTATAAAACTGGTTTTATTTTATTGACTAAAATTAGAAAATACTTAGAAACACTCAGATATGATCCTGTTACCTGTGTGTGTGTTTCTGTGAGTGTGTTACCTCGGTGTGTGTGTTACCTGTGTGTGTGTTTCTGTGAGTGTGTTACCTCGGTGTGTGTTACCTGTGCGGCATGCCCATGATGACGTTCTCCACTCCGTTCTCGGAGGATTTGTCGATGATGGTCTTCAGAGCCGGGATCAGAGACTCGCAGCCCTCCAGTCCGAATCGTTTCTCTGCAGACCATTTCTTCTGCAGGAACTCCTCAAACCTGAACAGAGCCAGAGGTCAGGTGATCCCGGCCCCGCCCCCCGGCCGCCCTGCAGGTGAGGCCTACCTGGTGGAGCGGACCATCCGGGCCAGCAGCGTCCTCTTCTCCTCCAGAGTGAACTGCATCACTCCTGGTGTCTCAAACTTCTGGCGGATCCACTGGCACTGCTCCAGGTCGTTGATGAACATGAACTCCACACCGATGTGCTGGCAGTAGGCCATCTGCAGCCCCACACACACACACACACACACACACACCCACACACACACACACACACACAGTCTGAGTCAGAGGGTCACATGTTTACATACCCCCCCAGGGCGACGCGTCCCCCTACCTCCAGGCGACGGATGATCTCCTTGAGAGGCAACGTCGACTCTGAGCCGCCGATGAAGGTGGTGGTGGGAAGCCGGAACACCTTCTCCAGGTCCGATTCGTCCAGACCGTAGAAGCCTACAAGTCCCATGATGCAAAGCGGGACAGGAAGGGAGAGAGGAGGAAGAGGAGAAACAAGAAGAAGGAGGTGAAGAAACAGAAGATTGAAGGTGAAGGAAATTAAGTTAGAGATGAAAACCAGACAGATGAGGAAGAGGAGGAAGAGGTGAGAGGATTAGAGCCAATCAGCATGAAGCAGATCTTCAAACAAGCTGGTTCCTCCTGATCAGAACCAAAACGGTTCAAACTCTGCAGACATCTTTGTTTCTCTCTGGAGTCCTCCACTATGTTCAGGACTGAGCAGCCATGACACCAGCCGGATCCAGATCTCCCCCAGAACCTCTTCAGAACTGGTCCAGAACCGGTCCTGCTGCTCTGGGTGGATTAAAGCTTCATCCGCAGACGGATCCAGGTGGATTTAAAACCAAAACTTGGTTGGGACGCTCCAGGATTCTGAATGCTTTAGAAATGCAGCTATGTTTGCCTTAGCTTCTGCTAAATACAGCATTAGCATATTGCTTTAGCATCAGCTTCTGCTAAATACAGCATTAGCATATTGGTTTAGCATTAGCTTCTGCTAAATGCAGCATTAGCATATTGGTTTAGCATTAGCTTCTGCTAAATGCAGTGTTGGTATAGTGCGTTAGCTTTAGAATAACTAATATTTCTGACTATTGCTTTTGTTTTAGCGCAGCTAACTTTTCAGTCTGATCCAGGTTTATCTTGGTCTCGTTAGTCCAGAGCTGGAAGGAAACCTTCAACGTCTGAACCATTAGCTGCTTCCTGGCCTGGCCAGCAGAGGGCGACCTGGAGGCTGGAGGCTTTTCCTCAACAAGCAGAACCTCCACGTTTCTTCTCAAATTAAACTAACAAGAAGAAAATCTGAGTGTCTGCAGAGGGACGGATGAGTCCCAGGTTCAGCTGGATCGTCCAGGATGTGATTGGACGACGGTCCTCCATCCTGATGCTGGTTGGCTGACCGGGTCGGCAGGTGTTTGGGTTCTGTAGAGACCCGTTGGCGTCTCTGACTGGACCTTCGGCCATCTTGGCGTTTGTCCTGAACCGCCAGAGTTTAAGCTGAATTTTAGGATCTGATGCAGAAATTTGACCAACAAAAACAAAACAAGTTGAGACCAGAGCTGAGAAGAAATCAGAGGATGAACTACAAATTAAAGGCTGACGTGTTGCCATGGTTACAGTACGGCGGGATTCTTTGGCGTAGTATTTAGTGCATCAAGCCTGGGGTTTTCCAGCTCTGGTCTCCCAGAGAGGACGGGTCCAGATCTGGTTCTGACAGTAACATGTCGCTTCACTGCAGACGGATGAACAAATGAACAGATGACATGAACGTGTTATTATGGCAGGGCCAGACGTTACGATGGAGACAGGTGAGACAGGAGAACCTGGGATGGGGGAGGGGGCTTCATCTCTCAGCCAATCACAGAGCTCACACAGGCTCGGCCAATCACAGCCCAGCCGGAAGGGCAGGAAGCCCTGCAGCAGATCCCAGGTCTGATCTTCATCGCAGTACCAACAGAATCTCTGAGGCATCTGATGAAGAGTCTGAAAAAACCCAAAACGCCCCAGATGACCTCCGACCCCTTCTACCTCTGGCGCTCCGCTGATGGAGGCGTCGCAGTCTGAGTGGCCCGGTTAGAGCTTTAGGTTGAGTTTTTCCTCCTGGCGATTTGAAGGACGCTCAGATTATCGGGATGATGAGAGATCGGAATCCAGAATCGGGAATATTCAACATGGTGGATCGTCTTGGCCCATGTCGCAGCCTGCTGGATGTGACGTCAGCCAATCAGGAAGCGAGGTTACAGAACCGCAGAGGGGAATCCAAAATGACGGCCATGATGGACCAGAGGGTCCGGTGGACATTGGAGATGTTTAATGTCGTTCATTGTCGGGACAGCAGCGAGCTCTGCTCCAGGAAATAAAACCCGCAGTTCTAACGGTTCCAGAACCAGAACGGTTCTAAAGTGGATCAAACATTTTAACTGTAGGAGCAGAACCAGTCCAGATCCAGTCTGCAGACATCAGAAGGGAGTTCTGTGGAGTTTAACTTTTACTGGCTTCGTAAAGAAATCCTGACCATAATCTGAGTTTAAGACAATTCACAAAATTATAATTTAACATTAAAGTGAAAACTGGGTTTCATTTCCACAGGAAACCGTCTCCTCTACAGCAATTCTGAAAATACGTACGACGGGGCAACAACGCGACCAAATTTCACGACAGTAAACACAAATTTGTCAAAACAGTGAATTAAAGAAACTGGGTGACATAAAACCACCGACTTCCTGACTGACCGGCAGTTTCACTGAAATCAGTTTTTCCTCAAACTTTTGGAGCCGAGAGGAAAAACCAAAAGAGAACAAACGTCTGAACGGATAACAGGTTCATCCATAAACGCCGTTTCTATCTGAAACTGTGACCACGCAGAAAACCCTCAAATATTCCCACAGTGGTTTAAAGGCGTGTTTTTTGGCTAACTGTGTTGCCATGGTAACTCAAACTACCAATAAAAATACCAGCCTGCATCTGGAGCCGCATGTTTTCATATGCATGCTACACTTCACTAGCAAAGAGTCCAGTTCAGAGGCGCCATTTGGCTGGACCTCTGTTGGATTAGGTCAGTCACTTTAAACCGGGAGAATTACGTAACCGTTACAATGATGCAGATAATCTGTGAAAACATCGAGCTTCCAGTGTTCCCAGTGCTAACTGGAAACAACCAGAGCCAGGAGGTGGGTCTTGGCGCTGTACATCACCATCCTGTATGGCGCTGTTGATACCTCTTCCCTCCCTTGCTCTCTGCAGCCAGAATATCCTGTCATCAATGCTAAGGCTAGTTAGCATAGCCATGGATGACAACAGATTAACGATTTTCCTGTAAGTCGTTTCTACGCCGTTAGCACATTTAGCAGCGAGTACATGAACTGATTGACGGCGCTAAGACCCGCCTGCAGGTTCTGATTGGCTGTTTTTGGTCAGTATCCATGCTAGCTCAGGCTAGCTCCAGGAGGTCAGTCTTTTCACAGGTTATCTGTCTCATTAGAAGGTAGGTACCACAGCTTTAACATTTTTTATTTTCTTCTAGGTGAAAAAGCAAATTTATCTGATGCTGATGGATTCATAGACACAACGAAACGTAAAACATCCACAGAGTCAAACACGTTTCTACGACTGCAGCTAATTATATAAAAACTGAGCAGAACCGGAGGACGTTCTGCTTTGTGGTGTCCATCAGTCCCTACTGACCACTGGACCAGGACGGAGAGGACAGCTGCAGTCTGACGGACCGGGTCAGAACCGGCAGACAGATGGACCCGTTTGGGGGTCCAGAGCCTGAGCAGCGAAGTGAAGCTGATCTACAGAGCAGCAGCGTTTCCTACCTCCTACCGTTAGGAACCTCAGCCTCTTCTTGAGCACAGCCATGTCTGGAGGTCACCAGCAGGGGGCAGCGATGGGGAGAAACACCCAGACAACATTATTGACCGTCAGCCAGTTCGACCACCACCACACCAACACCATCCGGCCCGTGGCATCTCTGCATCCCCAGCACCGCCCGGTTCTACAGAACCTCCGACTCTGGCGCAGCGATGGAGAGATGAAGGCCACACCATGCTGGGGTTAGTCAGAACTCGACCCAATCAGAACCACGCACCAAGCCATTCAACTGAGACACGGCTAATTCCTGGTTCAGAACCACAGCACCAAGCCATTCCACTGAGACATGGCTAATTTCTGCTTCAAAACCACAGCCATTCCAGGACATGACTATTACATGGTTCAGAACCACAGCACCAAGCCATTCCACCGGGACATGGCTAATTTCTGCTTCAAAACCACAGCCATTCCAGGACATGACTATTACATGGTTCAGAACCACAGCACCAAGCCATTCTGATGGGTGTGTCTAATTCCTGGTTCAGCAAAGCAACAGCGTTTCTAACTTTGGCCCAACAGGATTCTTGGTATCTGAAAAGGGTTCGGTTCGTTCTGCTCGACCCGTTGTGGACCGGTTTCATGGTTCCATAATGTTTCTTCTTCTCTGGTTAATTAAAGCTGTGGCCGATCCATTCATCTGATCAGTTTAGCAATATGGACCAGAACCATCCCAGAACCAGAACCTTCTGAGCAGGTAAGCCTCCAGTCCACCAGCAGAACCACTAGCGGGTCAGGTTCCTGGCATAGGGTACAGAGTAACTCTGAGGTCAGACACTGATGTGGGGTTCTTCTAAACTACAGAACATCCTGAAGATCTGGGCTTTGTGGATCAGAGGCACTCAGTCACAGTGGGCGGGTTCTGTTAGTGTGTGGACCTGAGTTCTGATCGGGTTCTAAACGCTGCATGTCTGGTACCCGGCTCAAAATTATTCTGGAGTATTCAGACTTTGCGTTTTAAAATTTTATCCAAAAATGTTGCATCAAAATAAACACAGCAACCAGGACCTTCCTCTGGTTCTCCTGGTTCCTCTGGTTCTGATGGTCCATCTTTGGTGATGACCTCCAGGTCTTTGAGGTTGGTCATGACTCTGCATCATTTAATCTCCAGGGTTTCTATTCAGTTCAGGACTAAACTAACCGGCGGCCATGTTGACCTGCCAGCCACTCTGTGGGCGGAGTCACATGACGTCCATCTCCTCTTGTCTTTCCTCCAATCACGACTCAGATCTTCACATCAACTGGAGTAAAGCTGCTAGCTGCTATCGTTAGCATTAAATACAGACACGGAAGCTGCAGCAGTGACCCAACAAACCGCCAGCCGGTCAGAACCAACAAGCACTGAGAGCTGACGAGTCAACAAGAAGCCACACAACCAGCACAGTCTATGTTTATATCTCTATACGTAGAGCTAGTTAAGTCAGAGCAGAGCTGGAACTGATCAGACATTTTGGTGATGGTTCCTCAGGTTCAAACCAAAATCAGCCCTGATTGGTCCTCCAACAGGAAGTTTGAACTAAAGGTAAATGATGTGGAGAACCAAGAACCACTGCAGGGTTCTGATGGTACCACCCGGTCTCTACTGGTACCACCCGTTCATGCTGGTGGTGGTGGTATCATGCTGTGGTGGAGGGTTCATTGGGTCACTTTGGACCTCTGTGCGTCACCTGAGCATCATTCAGCCACCACAGCGGACCGTGTTCTGATCCATGTCACAAAGCCCAGATCATCTCAGGATTCTAGATCTTCACTATGATCAGTGGTGGGCACCGCTAACTAAGCTATGCTAACCCTGAACATAAACATTAGCACCGCTAACTAAAACGCTAGCTATGCTAACCCTGAAGCGATAATCAAACATTAGCTGGAGGAAAAAGTGGGCCCAAACTGATGCTAGAGAGAGGAAGTGGATCAACGTTGTGGGATTCAGAAGTCCCAGTCTAGCTTCACACTCCAATCTAAAAATAAACTGGAGTGTTTTAAATCAAACTCCACCACTAGGTGGCGATCAAAGTCTTGCTGGAGGCCTTAATGGATGAAAGCTGATTTCAGTCTGAACTTGAGTTTTCAGTCAGAAAACAGATAATCTGATCATTTCTCCAGGCTTTATGAGTCTTTATGAAGGAATTTTAATGACCACCGTCTAAAACAGTAAGACCAACAATTATGTTTGTTTTAGTGAGACAGAAGATTAAAAACGGTGATTGTAGTTTTTACAAAGTTTTAGTTCTTTACTGGTTTGAAGCTCCAGTTAGCTGAAATCTGTGGGTTAATGCTCTAGACGTTCTTCATATGCCAGAAGTTTCCAGACGCCATGATGAACGAGACGCCGGAACCTTCCTGGCATGCGAGAACGTTTCAGAGGGAACTTCCTCTGGCGCACATCCAGGTTTTTAGTGTGGGACGCATTCCCGATCGGGGAAACCTTCCAGCTGGGGTGAGTGTGGAGGGAAAGAGGTGGAGGCTGAGGGTGGAGGTCCTCACCCAGCTTGTCGGAGGATGTGATAATGTCAGTGGGAACGCACGAGTCCAGATCGGCGTCCATGATGCCCAGCGGGTCCAGCTGGGCCACGTGGTGCCCCCGGATCTACAGGGGGCGACACAGAACCCACCCAGGACAGGACAGGAGGAAGAGGAGGAGTGATGAGGAGTCACAACAGAAGGGGAGCGTTAGAGGGTTAGAGGAGGAGGACGGGTGGGTGGGAGGAAGAGCAACGTTAACATCAGAGTTCTGGTTCTGTTCTGGCGTCTCACCGACGTCCTGGAAGCCGGCGCTGACCGGAGCGTCATCAAAATTCACACAGCTGATCCCCAGAGGGTCCAGGTGGGCGTTGTGATGGCCCAGGACCTGAACACACACACACCCAGCCCGAACACACACACACCGTTAACACTCTCCAGCTGCGTTTCATGGGTCAATATTCCGGTAACGTGGAAAAACAGTTTCCTGCTACGTTTCCATTAACTAAGAAAATAAATTTAAATCTCACGTTAAAGTTTGTTCACGTGACAAGACATTAAAAAATACGTAGCGCCGTCTTCCTCCTACCACTTCCTGCCGTCATCTTCTTCATTTCCGCCAGTAGTAACATCCAGTTGTTGATCACATGACTGGTCTGAAAAAAAACTGTTTCCATGGCAATTTTATGAAATACACTAATTTTGATACGGCTGAAAAACCGCAGCATCCTACAAAACATTTAATCAGAAAACCATTTTTAATGTGTCGTTTCCATTAAGCAAATTTATTTTATAATCCCAATTTGTGCATTTATACGATCAATGGAAACAGAGTTACGAAGGTTTCACCAGCAAACCACGATCTTCTGATTTATTTTAATCCTCATTTTATCAGTTCATTTATTTAAAGACAGCTTTACTTATTTCATAGACTTTTATTTCTTACCTCAGTTTTACAAACTTTTTAAAACTGAAATTCAAATGAGGGGGCGGGGCTTTCTCTGGGGGCAGGGCTAATCAGAGGGCAGCGACTGGCAGAGAGTTGACATCTTCAGATTTGTTCTGCTTCTAAATGAGGAACTAGATCGCATCCAATAGTTTTGTCTGCAGCCTGAACTGTCGCATTTTATCCAACCTTTACGTCGTTGATGTGAGACATCCGTCAAAATTCAGCAGCAGAAGAAGCCAGACGGTGAATCTGGACGTAAACGATGGCTGCTGAGTTTAATCAGCTTCGTCTTGTGACAATGCTGTCGGCTCTGAGTAACGTTAGATGCTGGCAGCCATCTTTACTGCTGTAAGCAGAGCGCTGCTGCGTGGCATCTACGTTCTTCTTCTGTTGCTTTGGGAACCGATCACAAAAGTCAACATTGAGGCGATTCGACTGGTTCGCTAATGAAACTGATTTAACATCTGGTTTTGTTTTGGTCGGAGTCGTGCCAACATTCTTATCCAAAACAGAACTGCTTTACCTGAAGTTCATGTCTCTCAGGTCTGTGCGCTCAGATTAGCCCCGCCCCTCATTTGCATATGAGAACATGAACTAAAAAGTAAGTAGCTCTACAGTAAGAACCAGCATTATAAGATAAGTATCTTGATTTTAATGACGTGGCGCTCCATCTGATCTTTGCTCTCGTCTTATGACTCATGATGCAGGAATATGAATCATTTAAAGTTCCTGCTCACATTCACCTGGATTTATTTTGAACCTGAAGCTCGGGGCTGCGACTACTGCTCCCTGTAACAAACATGGAGTCAGTTTAAATGCTGCCACTGATCCCTGATCAGATGTTTAGCTGCTGGCAGCGATGCTGGTCAGGCCGGGATCTCATCCATGAGCTCTGGTTCTTAGATTTCCTGTCGCCTCATTTCCGGGGTCAGGGTTTGTTTTTGCTCCACAGTGAGCAGCCAAACTCACTGTGGTTTGGAAGTGAAGTGGTTATGAATCTGCAGCTGGATTAAAGCAGCTGAAAACTGTCGGCCTGCAGGAGGGAAACTGACTCTGCTGGCTGATGGAGCGATGAACAACTTTCAATATCTCTGTACAGAAATAAACAGGCCACTATTGTAAATGAGATTTTTTAATCTCAATGAGAAAACCAACATAAATACAAGTAATATATACATACTGTGATATATTCTATAATTTAGATAATATGTTCATAATAAACACTTCAGCTCTAATTAAACTATTATTTAAGCCACATCCCAGCTTTTCTTCTCCACATTAATTCACCTGGAACATAAAAGCCTCATTAGTACAGTAATCTGTTGCCATGGAAACAGTGCGGTGCCGCCTTCAGCATTGCTTCAGTCAGACAGCAGGAAGTATTTGTTTTCAAGAGAAGAACTGCTTCCCTCTCTGACCTGGTTATGAAGGTTTGATTCCTCCTCTACACTGGAGCTATGAAAAGAAACGGAGCTTCAAAGTCTCTCAGTATGTTGAAAGTAATCAATATACCAAGACTGAACAGTCACTTTCTTTCCTTAAGTGCCTAGTGTCGCTAATTAGCATCACAACTGAAGATACACTAATGGTGGGTGCAATGTTAAATTTATAATCTATTATGTTGGACTGACAGCAAAATCACAAGTAACTGGAAATAAATGTCAAAGCGAGTCTGTGGATAAATCTGGGAATTATTTGTCGCAGACTTTAAAGCGTTAGATCAGGGGGGCCCAAAGTGGGTCCTGGAGGCCCGGCATCCTGCATGTTTTAGTCTCTCTCTGGTTAACACTAGGATGGCTCGGTTTTCGAGTCCTTCCCATATCGGCTCAACAGGGCCAAAAGGCCGGAGTCCACCCTGACGACTCTGATGGCTCAAATTAGCATCCCTTCTTCAATTGTAAATGTGGCCGTTGACCGTCAGGCCAGAGGGTAGGAATGTGAATAGTCCATGTTGGGGGTGGGTGCGATCTATGGTGGAGGCAGCTCTACAGTAGACTCTCCTGTAGGTAGTGCTCTTCAGTTTAGTTTTGAAGCATACATGAAGTGTTTTTGGAGAGATGTGACCTTTTGCAGCTGATCCATGATGTTGTGCTGCATTATCCAGGTCATTTTGCCAAATGTATATAGAGTTTGCAAAACATACAATCTGTTTCAAAAAATATGCAAAGGTTTTTCTAAAAGAAATTAGTAATGTTTCTCTTTGAAATAAAGCTAAGAGGGTATAAAATGACAGTTTAGAAATAAACTAACCAAATTAATTGTGTTGATCCACCTCAAAAAAATCATGCAGGGGCGTGCTGTGGTGGCGCAGGGGGTTAGCACGCCCCACGTTTGGAGGCCTTAGTCCTCGACGCGGACGTCGCGGGTTCGACTCCCGGTCCCGACGACCTTTGCCGCATGTCTTCCCCCCTCTCCTCACCCTCCTTCCTGTCTGCCTACTGTCAAAACAATACGTGCCACTAGCGCCGCAAAAACTCTTCGGAGAAAAAAAAAAAAAAATTAAAAAAAAATAAAATAAAAACATGCAAAAAGTGTAAGCAAAAGAAATCTGGGAGACTTTGCACATGCAAATTTGCATGCAGCCTTTTGTGCTGTGGAGGATAAATAGGTGACTGCTTCACCTATTTAGTTCACAAGAACTAATGGCATTTATTTCAGTCATAATCTTGCGGGGGGTGACCAAGGTTCCATCACTATGTGACAGCTGGTCAGCAAACCTGGCAAACATGATTGACATGGCAGCACTGAATGCACATGTGCTTTATCAGGCATGCATTGGGGTGCAGGAGAGACGGGTGGACTTCCTGGTTGAGCTTGCAAAAGAGTTGGGTAACTCTCATGTGAGTGAGAAGAAGGCACACAAGGAGAAACTGCTTCGGCAACAACCTTCCACACCCAGCTCAGGCAAAAGGGCGAAGTGTCAGGTCAACCATCGATGCAGGATGCGTGTCCTGAGGCCGAAACATCGTCAGTGACCCCTCACACCCCCACCATGGACTGTTCTCCCTGCTGCCCTCTGGAAAGAGGTTCTGCAGCATCCGGTGCAGGTCCACCTGGTTCCGAAACAGCTTTTTCCTACTTGCCATCAGACTGCTGAACTCTTAACTGGACTGCACTCAAAAACTGGTCTCCACTTTATACCTTGCACATGTACAGAGCTAAATAACTTCTATTTCACTGTCATTCCTGCACTTTATATTTTATATTTAGATTTATATTCATATTTTATACTGTATTTTATTTTACTCACAACATTGGAACCTCAAACATTATCCTGAGCCGTATGCAACGAAATTTCGTTCTGTATACACCCTGTGCATTGAAAATGACAACAAAGTCAGTCGAAGTCTAAGGAACAATTGTGCAACTGTGAGATGCGTTGAGGCCGTTAACAGGGTACTGATAAGGTAATGGCCCTATTTACTGAACAAAAGCACCTGCTAGATAAAATCCTTCAGGCCAGTTGGACTATCTAAGCCGAAATAGGTATATGTCAAAGTGGACTAACTCAAGCCATTCTAGTGCTGGTTAACGCACCTGGATCCAATGATGGCTCGTTAGAGGCCTAAGAAGAACATGGACCTGCTGAAAAGGTTGTTGGTACCAGGGACAGAACTAAAACGTGCAGGATGCCGGCCCTCCAGAACCCACTTTGGGGACCTCTGCGTTAATTTTAAATCTCTGTTTCCCTTAAACAAACAGATACAGAAACAGATTACCCTTTTTAAACCTTCACTTTGGTCAGACTTTTTAGAAATAATTGTTTGTAATATTAAACTGTGTTTTCATGTGGATGAAAGACCAAAACCAATGAAAATGTTTGAGTTTTCCCAGATATCGGCAACATGGACTAGGCCCTTTTCTCTCATAACCCAGACAGAAACACCCAACATGTTCAGAGGAATCAGAGGAATCATGGCTGAAAGATCAGGAAGAAACAGAAAGCTAAACAGCCAGATGATCCTCCACCACCATCTAAACATTTCATCTCAGTTTCACACCGACGTTCAGTCAAGTTCAAACAATTTCACTAAATAATTTATCATTATAAAAATAGTAGATTTTAACCACTTAATATGCAGAAATTGATGAGAATCTTTTCTGAGGCCCTGTTTTTATGACAATGATCAGACAAAAATGTATTTTTTTTCCCATTAACACATTTACACGAAGCCATTCCACTTACAATCTTTGTTTACACAAAAGGTAAACATCAAAAAGGTGCAACGCCCTCGCCACGCCACTAGTGGGTGCTATGTTCTGCGTTAAAAAGAAGTTCTACCTGGGGTGTGCCGTGGTGGCGGAGGGGTTAGCGCGACCCACATTCAGGCAAAACGTGGCCTCGACGCGGCCGTCGCGGGTTCGACTCCCGGACCCGACGACGTTTACCGCATGTCTTCCCTCCTCTCCTTCCCCCTTTCCTGTCAGCCTGCTTTGAAAAAGAGGGACACTAGAGCCACAAAAAGACGCCTTGTGGGGCGATAAAAAAAAATTTAAAAAAAGAAGTTCTACCTGAAAATCGTTATGTCGATTCGCATTTTCCCAGATACTGGGGAAACGGACACACTAACACACACACTGTGTACTAACACACACTGTGTACTAACACACACACACACACTGTATGTGTGTTAGTGTGTCTGATGAGAGCCCAGGTGCAAAAAAGTGAAAAAAGTGGGAAACTTTGCTGAAACGTTGTTTGAGCTTTCACGGTGTCCGTAGTTCTCTGGATAAAAACGGTGAACAATCAGGCGTGTATTTTGCCGCCTGGCGGTGCGGAGCGAGGAGACGAGGGGAAACCGTATCTGACGGGGAACCGCGGCTCTTCGTAACACATGTTTGCATTGTCGGTAGTTTCTTCTTCTGTGGATTGTAGGAAGCAGCTATGTTTTGCATCATACTGTGCATGAACTAGGGATTCCCTGACAGAAAGATCCATTTATTCTGTTAACAAGCGGTACGTTTTAGAACCATGGCACTCTGGAACCCATTCTCAAACTGTGCCGTTGTCAGAGAAAACATTCGCTATTTCGTGTAAATGTAAAGCACAAACACAACGAAACTCTTCCATTGTCACCAGAAATTTTTATCCTGCAAACAGGGCCTGAGTTTACTGCAGTTCACATAAAAACAACAGACTTGTGAAAGTTCCAACTTCAGCAGAATCAGGTCAAAATCCAGCTCAAAGTGACTGAAACTGAATCAGTTCAGGTTCATAGTTCACTGGTTCAGAGAAAGTTACAGTTTTATCTCCAGGTGAAATGAAACGTCATGTCAGTGTTTTGGTACCTGGTAGGCTCTGATGAGGGTCTGGACAGCCAGATGATCCTCCACCAGCTTCTCCGCGTTGGGCTGAGCGCCGACCAGCGAGGACAGCTGAGGAGCCGCCAGACCCAGAGGAGACTGGTAGGCAGCGCCGGGGGGCGCGCCGGCGTTGGCGTTACGGAAAAACACGTCCCACGACTGGAGAGAAGGAAGGTCAGAGGTCAGACAGGACGGATGGGAGGAGTATGCATGTATGTAATTTATCGTTCTCCATGTTGGGCGCCAATTTGTTGTCAAACAGTCATGAAAATCACACAGGAGCAGAAATCAGCAAAACAGGGAGATTTATTAGTGCGTCTGCACCACGGAGGCCTATAACCACTAAAATCTCTGACCCTCTTATAATTACAAAACTTTATCAGCCCCTCCGAGATTTCACAACAGTTGTAGTGATTTTTTTGGTGCTACTATATAAATATTTACAAGGAATTGGCAATATTTTGTCTTCACTAAAAAGCCACATGTAGAAAAAAGACTGTAGAAGTCCTTTGGTGGTCAAGAAGGGCAAAGTGTGAAAAATGATTTCTCCCCACTTGCATGGAGAACAGAGCGACGCTGCTTCGCTATGAATCATTTTCATTTGCAGGCTGTTCACTACAATCAGAGCTGAAACCGAGCCACTGGAGGGAGAAGTCCAGGTCAGCGTTGTTCAGTCCAGCAACCAGAGCGCCAGGCTGGGGGAGAACAGGAAGCTAACAGCGCTAGTCATGAAGTAGCACTGAAAGCTACCGTTAGCTTGCTGGCTAGCCAGACATTCTGCAGTAGAAATTAGCGCAACAGTCATGCTGGGTTCTTCAGGTTCCAGAAGATTAACTTCCAGGATTCGGATTGGTTTGACCCGACCCACAGGAAGGGGCGGGTCCGTCCCAGGCTCCGCCCACTCTGGATCCCTGCCATGTTGTTAAACCATAGGGCCACGTGACATTTAGTGTTTTAAAACCATGGTACAGTTTGGGTAACCAGTCTGGTTACCATGGAAATACTTCCAGCAGGGGAACAAGGTCACAGAGCAACACAGGTTGCTAACGCTAGCAGCAACACGTCCACCATGTTGGCTTGAGCAAATCTACCCATAAACACCCAGTCAGTTCCTCCAAAAGCTTCTAGACATGGTTTAAACACACGCTAACATCACTTATTAGCTTATTAATGTTGATGTTTCTGTTCTATTCAGCATGTCTTCATTCTTTTACAGCGAAAATCACATTTTAGATCTGTAATGTTTCCCCATTTAACTATTTCACAGTTTAGTTTCTGTAACTAAACCAAAGATTCAGAGAAACATTCCAGTGAGGAGAAACGACGATTATTCTGGGATGTTTATTAATAAACAGCAGAAATAATGTTTAACCTTGCAAAGCAGGACTGGTTCTGATTCTGAGACCCGACTCAACTCAGGTAAATGTAACCTAATAGAAACAATGGAAACATTTCAGACATTTGCAACTAAAGCTGAACAACATGGCCGAATGACTGTGATCACAGAAATGGGAGCAATACTGTGATTATGATGAAGAGATGGACGCCCTGTTGTGGGGCTGAATGGTCTGTCCTTCTGTGACCTTTAACCTTTTTGGTGATGTCATCAATATCTGATGTGAGGCTGAATATCACATGAACATGAAAAACACAAGTTTGGACTCCAGACTCTCCTGTGAGATGCTGAAATGATGAATTCATCATTTCATTCAGTCCTGGTGGTTACCGTAATTTCCCTACTACTGTTTTGTGTCAAACGTGTGTCTGAGTGAGGACTTCCTAAACAAACATTAGTTAGCTTCCTGGTTTATTTACCGGAGCGTTTATGGTTAAAGCTCAAAGCGTTTGAAACTGTAGCCGCTCGCAGTCCAGACATTACGGTAGTGATCAATATAGTCCAGACATTACGGTAGCTGTCAGTCCCACAGGATTGAGTTCAACTGAAACATTTAAAAACAGGTGCCTGCAGGACAGCAGGTACATCCAGAGGGTGATGACCATCACTAATCTGCAGTTATTGATTGATTCTTATTGATATATTTTTATTGATTTTCTGGTGGAACCAAAACCCATCACTACTGGCACATTTGAGTGTTTTAAACATGTCTACATGGAGTTTATGAGGATAAATAACTGAAAAAAGCGTCGCTGCTGTCAGGTTAACAGATTTAAACCCTCTTCCTGCCAGGAACCGCTCTGGACCCGGTTCCTGTTCTGACTCGGTCCGATCCGAGCTTAACACCCAACCGCTACGGCAGGAAATCTGGACCAGAACGTGCAGAGGTTCTGGTTCTGGTCCAGGTCCAGTGCAGCTGCTGGGCCATGTGTTGGAGCGTCGGGGAGCTAAAATTAGCCGGTGTCCTTTCGCGGCGCTGGAACGACATCGGGTCGGTTCTGATGGCAGCTGAGTCGCCTTCAGGCTCCTGTCTGGACTTGGGATTTACGGGTTCTGACTCGTCGGGTCAGAACAATAGAACTACTACAGCTCAGAGGAGAAGAGGTCATCAGGTCACGCCTCCAACCAGAACCTGGACCAGCTGTCACATGACCAGACAGTAAAAGCCTGTGGATCTTCAGAACTTTCTGGACCCAAACAAACATTTCTCTCCAGAACCAGAGAGGATTCTCATCAGACCAGCAGGAGGCACCACCATTTCTCCAGCTGTTCACCCAGAGCAGCCAGCCTGACCTCTGACCCCGGTCCAGCCGGGGTCGCCTCACCTTGTGGACGCTCTTGGGATTCTCCAGCCAGGCGTAGTACATCTCCTCCACGTAGTTGGAGCTCGTCCCGTTCAGGAACGGCTCCGACGCCACCGGCGCCGAGTAGCTCCTGATTGGCTGAAAAGTCCTTGAGCAGGCGGCGCCGGTGGCTGTGATTGGCCGCTGCTGGCCGACAGTCTGTGCCGCCTGCGAGGCGGTGAGCGGGCGCAAGCGCGCCGCACAAGTCCTTAAGCGATGCATGAGCGGTCCTCACAGCGCCTCACACACACGGTGGTGCCGATCGGTCCGACGGGCCGGACGTCCTGCGCCTCTGACAGTAAGCTCCACCCGGGCCGCCGCTGCACAGGAAGCGTCGAATCAAACGTCCACTGAGGGAGAGAGAGAGAGAGAGAGAGAGTTACGGTTCTGATCTGAGAAACCAATCAGATGTTTGAGCAGAGACTGAAGGTTCTCCAGCAGGAAGGTCTGAAAATTAAACATTATCACCATGTATTGATCTGTTCAGATGATGATTGATGATTAATTCTTGGAGTTTTCTTTATAACTTTGTGATAAAGTTACAAAGAGCCGCCTCGCTGCTGAATTTGATAAGCCAATAAATGGATTTATTGGCCTGATTGATGATTGCTGATATGAAGTCTGTTGTGATACATTTTGATTCATTTTAACTCAGATTGTTGTGATCTGATATCCTATACCCAAACAATATTTCATGATTATATTAAAATAAAACTTGACAGATTTATCTCTGAACTCTGACAGGAACTGAAACAATCAAAGTAAAAGTTTCCTAAACGATGGTCTGGATCCATATTTACATTTTGCATCATTAATAATTTAATGGATATAGATGGATGTACAGTTACTCCCCTAACTGGGTCAGAACCAGGATGTAGCCAGCAGCTCGTCGGGTTCCTGCTGGTTCTGGTTCTGGCTGGTCTCCTGTGAACCCGGACCGACTGAAGACTGAAGCTACAACATCTCATCGATTTAATCGAGACTTTTTAATTGCTAGCGCTAGGCTAACTCGTGTTTTGGCTGCATTTACCCAGAATGCCCTGTTCTGTAGTCCACTCCCTGTTTTTGGAGCGGTCCGGTCCGCTTGCCGTTCACATCTGCATCCAAACCAGAGTTCACCTGAACCGGACCCAGAGTTCGCTTGGTGTTCACTCCTCCAAACAGAACAGGCCCAAAGGACCAGCGGCCAACCGTTTGGACCCGGCAGAACTTCAGACAGAACTTCAGAGGTCCTCAGGTGTTTGTCTCTGAACAGGTGAATCCATCATTCACGTCTTCAGATCAGGTTGTCATAGTAACAGGTTTGGAAATGAAACCCAGGATCTCGTTATTCCGGTCCTGATCCATGCCTGATGTAGTGAGTGGAATGTAACAGAAGCAGATTACTGAACTTCTTCACCAGGACAGACTGGACCGGGAAAGGTTCTGATCCGACACAGAGGTTCTGTAACTGCTCTGAGACCAAACACTTATTATTAGGAGTTCATTGTGTGGTCATAATGTTATGCCTCATCAGCACCTAGTCATTAAACGTTCATTAAACAGAAGAATGTTCATCAGAGTGAAACTCCTTTCTGGACCTGATGTTGCTCAGACACCCAGCTGGTTCTGGTCCAGTCACCATGGCAACCAGCTGGAGTTCTGGGAAGTTCTGAAGAACTTCTCCACAGTTCGTGTCCCTCACCTGAAACTTGACCCGGTTGGTTCTGGTTCGGTCAGAGCCGTCAGAACCTCCGCCCAGACCTACCTGAAGGTTCTGTTTTGACCTTGTTGTGCGGCTCCAGTCCACGTCTGGACACGCCCACCAGCGGTCCAGACGGCCCTCTGATTGGCTGCTCCTCAGAAAGCCCGTCCGGCTATTGGCTACTGAAGCTGTCGGTAACTTTGTCCTTTCACGAGTCATGAGTTCCTCAAAATTACCGACAGCTTATTAAAACTCTGGAAACTCAGCTGCTGGGAGGGATTGAACGGTTAAAAACTGCCCCGACAGGCCAAATAGTGCGGGATACTCCTCCGCAGAGAGGCTGATTACCTTCATGGCTAACGCTTCAGGTTATGTAATTAGCCGGTCAGCTCCGCAGATAACCTGGCGCTAACCAGAGTAACTCAAAAAATGAAAACGGACCGAACCGAACCCCAGAGGAGTGACCGACCCGCCTCAGGTGGGGCTGCTTTTCACAGGTGACCTCAGAGTTCAGCTCGGACTGCTGTTAGCTCACACGAGGCTAGCGGCGCAGCATGCTAACACCAAACAGGGTTTAGAAAATGTTTAAACTCAAACTGAAATCCTCCTTCATCACACAGACAGCAACAGGCCGTCTCTACACACTCTACAGCCCAGCATAGAGCACTTTCAGCCGGGTACTAACCTCCAGAAGAGTCCCAGCGGCTCCGCTCTCGGCTAGTTATCCCGGACGCCCTTCTCTCCCGGTGAAGTGATGACAGCGAGGACGTCACTGACGTCACGACGTACAACAGGAGGAGCTAAACTTCCAGTTAAACTTTTGAATTTCTACAAGCTACTTTTATGCTGGTCTTTGGTACAAAAACTTTTTTTTTTTTGACAAATACTGTATTTGAAATAAAAAGACATACTTTTTTATAGGGTAACTAAACCTCAAGTCTATTTTTCTTGCAGATAAACTTTACAAATTAAATCCATAAAAAAATATATATATATATAAAAATCCCACTTCTGCGTACAACGGGAACGCAGAACTGGACATTTTAAGTTTTCTGTTTTTGTTTGGGTCCGTAAGGTAATGATTGAGCTGTTGGTCACAGTGACTAACAATGTCTGGAGGAGTAAAGCATGGTGGTGGCAGCATCATGCTAGAACGGCCTTCCCAAAGCTCTGACCTCCACCTCATTAAATATTTAAGGTTTATGAGGTTTATGTAAATATTTGAGTCTGTGTAGATCAGAGAATAATCACAGAAAAACCTGAGCTTCCTGTTTTACCAAAAATAACTCAAACTGACCGTTACAATCATTTTAACAAACTGAGCGGTCCAGAAACTTTTATTCGTTCTTTATCAGTGTTTCCTGCTCAATAAAAATGATTAATTACTAAAATATGAAAAGCTGCTGAAGCCTCTGACATGATTAAAACCAACACAATCAGATTTAATCAAGTTTATTAAATTACGGTTTGAAGCTGAAATACATCACTGCTGCCATAGCAACCGCAGTGGGTTCATGAGCATCCTCGTTTAAAAACAATCAGACTTCCTGTCAGGATGAATGAACGTGTGAATTTCTGACCTCCAGTCGGGGCAGAAAGCGTTTTATTTAACACTGAAATAAAAACATGAAATATTGTTGATGACCAGAAACAGAATCAAACCAACCAAACAGAAATCCTATAAAATCATTTTGTAACAGAAAATAAGATTCTGTGTCCAACTCAGATTCATACAGATTCACCATCAATGAAACAAGCTCACATCTATTAGCTCTACTTTATATTCCTCAACACTCGTGAATTATATCTATACATATTTTAAATGTAAAAAGTGAAAGTGATCGATTTCCTCTCCTCTCTGCTCATGATCCCAACCTGAAGGACTGAACTGGGAACAGACACGGTGAACAAACCGATCAGACGCTTTAAACAAATCTCATGTTTGGACTCAAACCATCAGATTTAAAAATATGGCTTTAATCTCTGGCCTCCTGCTAAACAAATCACTTAGAAATAACTTCTGTAATTTATTATATTATTTATTTTGAATATATTTGCAGTATGTTTGTTTCCACTTTCCTGAATGTACTTTGACATGTAACAAACCGTTACAAAGTTTAAATATTAAAGCAAAAATACTGATATATATCAAAGGCAACCAGACTTTGAAAATGTGTCTGTTTTGGTGATTTTTCAGTTGAAAGGGTTTAATATTTTATCAGTTTTATTATTAATGGAAATATTCTTGACCTTTATGTTTATGATCCTCTGTTGTATTGTACAGTGATAACTGTGCAAAAGCGCCCCCTGGTGACAGCCTACAGCTTCAGGGGAAAACAAATTACCAGTGGTGGACACAGCTAACTACAAAGCTAGTTGTGCTAACCTTAGAGCCCTAATAATAAACATTAGCTCTGCTAATGCTAAAGCGCTACACCAGCGTGGTACTTAGCATAAGCTAATGCTAAGGCACTACACCAATGCTGGTTGCTTGTTTGTTTGTTGCATATTGCCAGTTGCTCAAAGTTTGTTGATTAAAAAGATGAAATGTGAGGAGAGGAAACAGAATTGCTGCATCTTCACCCCCTTCAAAATAAAAGCATGGATATAAACGTCCAAATCACAGGCGTCAAATTTTATTCAATTGAAACTTTACAGAACAGCCAAGTAAATCAGTGTTTTAGAGTTTATATGGACAAATTAATTTATGGGAAGCTAAGTATGCTAAATGTTTTCAAAGTTAGCAAAATCTAAAAGAGGATGACATATTAGCTCTGCTGTTAGCGTGTTAGCGCATTAGCAGAGATGTACCCACCGCTGGAAACTACCAAATAAAGAAATGTGTATTTGCAGCTGATGTTTAGATAACGTCTCTGAGTAATATATTATATTTTTCTTATTTAATTCTGGATCCAACCTGGATCAGAGCTACGGACGGGACGAACCTTTCAGCAGAAGCTATGCAGCATTCTGTGAAACGCAGAGACATCTAGTAAAATGTACGTAGAATCAGCATCGAACCAGAGGTGAAAAATAAACTACAGGTCAAAATTATCCCCAAAGTAGTTTTGTCCCTTCTTGGCTGAAATGACAGAGGAGAAATAATGATTAAAAAAACAATCAGTTTCCATCTTTTAAAGAGCAAATCTTGTTCTAGTGGTGGAGGGTCAGGAGGAGGAGTCGTGTTTTCATGTGAAGAGTTGACCTGGAGGCGGCCATGATGTCGGAGCGCTTAGCTGGTTTGAGCCTCAGCATGAGATCTGCATGAGATCTGCTTCGTTTCCTCCTCGCCAACCGGGCGGCGCCAACCCGACGCTTCTGCCCGCCTCACGTCTCGGTTTGGCATCCAAGAGTCAGTTGGCACAAAGTTAGTTAGCCCTAACGCAGAGTCCTCAGGGTTCTGTGCAAAGAAGAGCAGGGAGAGTCTGCCAGGTCCAGACCCGGGTCCAGGTCCAGGTCCGGGTCCGGGGTCAAATCCGGGTCCAGATCCAGATCCACATAAAGATCCAGATCCAGATCCAGACTCAGACTCAGACTCAAGTCCAGGTCCGGGTCCGGGTCCAGATCCAGGTCCAGATCCGGGTCCAGACCCAGATCCACATAAAGATCCAGATCCAGACTCAGACTCGGGTCCGGGTCCACTCAGTGCAGCGCTGCAGACAAGTTTTCTTCGCTGCTGCAGTAAACGTCCCTGGTTTGCAGAGAGTCTGATGTTCGTTTCCTTAGAGATCAAACTGCATAAGTCGTGCAGACGCCGCGTACCACACATGGAAACAAAAAGTCTGAGCCGCCCTGAGCTCCTCATGTTGCATACTGGGAGAATACTGAGTGAGCCGGGCGGGGCTGGGGTGCAGAAACTAAACGCACCTCCACACGGCGCCTATAGGGTGCGTTACATTCCTATGACTGAGAGGAGCTGCAGTTCAACACAACACCGGCTCTTTAACTAGAAAAGATTACAGAAACCAGGTGAAGGCTCCACCCCCTGCAACACAAACCAGCCAATCAGAGCAAGGCTACCTGCTTTTTACTGGTAAGATGTCGTGTTCCTGTTTATTGAACATCTCTTTTTTTTTTTTTTTTCCCCGAAGAGTTTTTGCGGCGCTAGTGGCTCGTATTATTTTTTAGGGTGACCAGACGTCCTCTTTTTCCCGGACATGTCCTACTTTTCAGACCTAAAAAGATGTCCGGGGGGAATTTACAAATCGTCCGGGATTTTGGTCAACTGCCTCAAAACACATTACATAGCTTAGGGCACTGCGCACGGAGCTGCGTGTCACGTAATCCCTGAGCCGCGTCAGTGCGGGCAGCACCCCCCCCCCCCCCCTCCCCGCTCTAAGGTGTTCTGGCTTCACCCCCCCCCCCCCACCTCCCACCCCGGTTGTCCGGGTTTTCCCAAAGTAAGATATGGTCACCCTAACAGAAGGTCCAGTAATGCAGCTGAAGTAACGCTAATGTTAGCATGCTAACCCTTAAGATTTACACCCTCAACCAGTTTTCTGGTGTTTTCTGGCAAATTTAAAACATGGCAAAAAAGTACAGAAATTACAAATGCCATTAAGTCTTTATGCATTTAAGAGCTAATGTTAGCATGCTAACACTAAGTCATCAGATAATTGTGGTTTTCTAATAAAGAAATCCATAATAATTAAAGATTATTCATTGGATTAATAGATTATTCATTATTGTTAAAAACATACGCTAATGGAAGCACTGAAACTTTTTCATCTTGTCTAATTTACTGCTGCTGTAACAGAAGATGCTAATCTTAGCATGCTAACACTAACTAGACAGATTCGGTGGTTTTCTGACAGGATTGTAAGTATTTCTGAGTTAGTATGTTTTTAATAATACTTATTAGTAATAACATTATATAAAATGTTTTGAATGGTTTGATTAAAAACACCGCTGCTCAGTCTGGAGAATGTTAATGTAGCATGCTAATGTTAGCATCACCTGCTAACACCCAGGATATTTTAATAATTTCAGAGAATGATTAGTAAGTTAAAAACATATTTTCTGTCCATATTTAACTATATAAATATCAAGGCTATAAGTTGCTATATTAGCAATCAGTTTATGAATTGTTAGCTTACAGGCTAACAGCTCAGCAGCTGATGGGAATGACACATTAGCATTTTATGGGTATGGATTATTTGCTTTGTAAAACTTAGGAATATGATATAATTTTATTGCATCATAAAATTGCAGCAGAGCTGGGCCAGTGTTTCCTGCTAAGGTTTATCATCATGTAACTGGAAACACTGGGAACCCAGGTAAAAGCCCCAGTAGAATCTGCATGTAGTGCTCCGTGTGGCAGTGAGTGAACTCAGCGTTGTTTCTGCTCCAGTAACAGCTTTATGAACATGATCTGTGTTTGTTTAGCTGCTATTTTATGCTCTGCAATCTGATTGGCTGGTTTGGCTACAGCAGAGGTCACCTGACCAAGTTAAGGTGAACAAAAGAAAGAGCTGCTTCAGTTCAGTCCTGCTGCGACCCGTCGGCCCAGTCCAAGTCCGACTTGTCGACCTAGTCCATGTCCGGCTGCACCTCAAGGTCGGCCTCATTGATCCCTCCCTGGGTGTTGCTAAGGAACCAGAGAGAGCAGACTGAAGGTCGGGAGGAAGAAGAGGAGGGCGGAGTCGAGAGGAAGCTCCTGATTGGCTAAACAGGTGGAGCGGGGGCGGGTCTTTGAGGCACCAGAGGCTGAGATGCAGCAGAAGGTTTCGGTTTTCTACACAAGACAAAAACAGAAAATATGTCAGGTTTCTGCTCCTCATCAAGGTGTGTGTAAGGTGTGTGTAGGCCAGGTAAGAGTCCCTACAGAGGAGGCGGCGGTGGCCTTGCAGCGAAGGGCGGGGCTCTCTCACTGGTCTCACTGGTCTCCACCACCTGAAAACACAACAGGAAGTAAAATATCCATTGATCCACATGAATCTTCTCCAAACTCAGAGCAGAAAGAAAACATTTAAAATGCATTTTATTTTATTAGTTAAAACTAAAATAAGTAATTATCATAAACTAAAGAAGCCACCGAGAAAAATAATGAAAATCATTAAAGAAAAACATGATTACAGTTTTTCTCTTGGTTTAGTTTTTTTTCCAATCTTGCTCAATTAATTTAATTAATTTTGCTCATTTAATTTCCCCAATAAATCTTTATTAATATTATTGCTATTAAATAGTTTTTCAAATGTATTTGTTTTTGTATTTTTAATATTTTACATTTGAAAAAATTCTTATTTGGCTCTTTTGGAAATTAATGAGATAAAAATGATGTAAAAACAAAAAGGTGCATTTTTATTCTAAGTTTATGTCACGTCCAACTAGAAGGAGCTTCGCCTTCAGTGCAGCTCAATTCATTTTTATTCAGCCAAACAGTGAAGTCAGAATGTTAGAAGGTTAAAGTTTGAGACAGAATGAACATTAGAGCTGTAACTACATTACTATTATCATTATCATTATCGTTACTGATATTATTATTATAACTATTACAGCAGTGAGGTGAGAGGATGTTACCTGCGGCGGCGGCAGCAGCTGAGCGTGATGCTGTGAGAAAACACCGGATGTTAGTTTATTTTAATTAGCTCCAATTATCAGTCAGTCACACACATGTTTGCATAGCTATCTTTGTGGGGAAAGATAGCTATGATAGTAAACTCAGCGTTTCCCCTTGTGGGACCAGGATTCGGTCCCACTAGGTATTACAAACACACACACACACACACACACAGACACACACACTGCCATCTACCCCCTCAACCAGCCAATTAGGTTGAATTTTAAATCAAAGGTTTAATGTCATGATGAGTCAGACCACCATTGGTGGTGATTGATTATTGATCAGCTGACAAGTTCATCAGAAAAAAATCAATAAGAGGATCTCAGCATATCTTTCACCTGGAAGGTATAAAAGTGAAGCAGCAGCATCGCTGCAGCAGACTCACCCCGTCCCTGACGATGAAGTTCGCCGTGCCGTGGCCAGCAGGGGGCGGCTGCGTTCTGGGAGGCGGAGCTCTGCCAGGATTGGTCGGTTTGGTCAAAGTCGCTTCGTCTGCCCTGAAGACGAAATGGAGAAAAGTTCACTACACAGAAACACAAACATACACTGTGAACTGCAGGGGGCGCTCACAACCCGGAGATTCACCTCAAGAAATCTCATCAAAGTTCGAGGCTGGACTTCCTGTCTCGAGACGGGACATCCTGTCTCGAGACGGGACTTCCTGTCTCCAGACGGGACTTCCTGTCTCAAGGCGGGACTTCCTGTCTCCAGACGGGACATCCTGTCTCGAGACGGGACTTCCTGTCTCCAGACGGGACTTCCTGTCTCCAGACGGGACATCCTGTCTCCAGACGGGACTTCCTGTCTCCAGACGGGACTTCCGGTCTAAAGGCGGGACTTCCGGTCTAAAGGCGGGACTTCCTGTCCCAAGGCGGGACTTCCTGTCCCATTTTGGGCTGCAGCGGGTCGGTACTCACTGGTATCCCTGCGACCTCTTCCTGCGGCTCAGTCCGAAGCGCCGCAGCAGCTCGTTGCGGCGCAGGAAGACAAACGCTCCCAGAGCCAGCAGAGGAAGGACGAGGAGGAAGAAGACGAGGAGGCCATCCCTGAGAGACGTGTCCTTATCTGTGGACGACACATCGAGTCAGCGTGGAGCGGGGACGCCGCGGGACACATGGACAGTACCGTTCCATGTGGGTCCGCTGTCCACGCTGCCGCCATAGCCCGACAGCTTGCAGGATGGTGAAGTCCAGCCGTAGTCGCAGTGGCAGTTCCTGTTGCTGTTACACACCTGGTAGGAACACAGGTACGAATCAGACTGGGTCACATGACCCGGTTCGCCTCACAGGCCGGAACCAACCCCTGTCTCAAACCCGATCCACCCCGTCTCACCCCGTGTCCGTGGCACTTTGTCTCCACATCACAGTCATAGCTCAGGACGTCCGCGCTGCGACACTCAAAGTTCATACACACCTGAATACCACGGAAGAAGAAATCATCAGCGTCTCCTAGTAACCAGTCCTCCCAGCCTTCCCAGCTCTCCCAGTCCTCCCATCACCTTGTTGTCTCCACACTTGGTCCCTTCGTTCACCATTCCCGGGTCGGGAACGTCGGATCCCAGCATGAAGTCGACCCCGAAGCAGGTGGCGCCGTGTATCGGAGTGGTGATGATGGACGGCAGGATGCCGAACACCGTCCCCCCCTTCACGTTCAGGCACTGCAGCTTCCCGCACTGAGCGTTTCTATGGGGACAGACTCATGTGACCTGGAGGGGCAGAGCCTCGCCTGTGCTGGGGTTAGGTAGGGTGTGTCTCTGTGTTACCTGCTCTCACACTTCTTGTAGCCGTAGTGCTGGTAGCCACAGTTGCCGAAGCGATCTCCTTTGCTGTTAACGTCTTTGAAGCAGATGTCGGGAGCGGCCGTTGCCTCTGCAGACGAGGAAGAGTCAGAAGATTCCAGAACATCCCGACCGGGTCAAGGATGAACCAGAACCTACTGGGTCCGAACAGGGCCTGGCACTGTCCGTCCAGGTGCTGGCACCTCCCGTTGTAGCAGTAGGCCTGCTGGTTGCGACAGGGATGCCCGTTCTGAAACGCACAGTCAGTTAGAGGCAGCATCCCTCTAAGGACACAGCGCCCCCCTGAGGACGCGGTGCCCCCCTGAGGATGCGGCGCCCCCCTAAGGACGCTGCGAACCCCATGAGGACGCGGCGAACCCCCTGAGGACGCGGCGCCCCCCTGAGGACGCTGCGAACCCCCTGAGGACGCGGCGCCCCCCTGAGGACGCGGCGAACCCCCTGAGGACGCGGCGAACCCCCTGAGGACGCGGCGAACCCCCTGAGGACGCGGCGCCCCCCTGAGGACGCGGCGAACCCCCTGAGGACACGGCGAACCCCCTGAGGACGCGGCGCCCCCCTGAGGACGCTGCGAACCCCATGAGGACACGTCGAACCCCCTGAGGACACGTCGAACCCCCTGAGGACTCCTGGGGGCAGGCAGGGACTCACCTGGACGAAGACGTCGCTCTGACAGAAGGAGGTGGAGCCGTTGCAGTACTCCGGCAGATCACACTCCTCGTCCTTCTTGGAGCGGCACACCGTTCCTCCAGGGAGGAACTGCAGACAGACAAACCCGGACCCAGTTTGGTTCTGAGGTTCTCTCTGGAAAGCCGTTCTCCAGCGGCCGGCGTCGGTTACCTGACAGCCGGAGCAGCACTCTCCAGACGCACACTGAGCCCCGGGCTTCAGTTTACAGGTCCGATACTCACAGCAGGGGTCCTCCTCACACTCCTGCACACAAACCATCCAGGGCAGACTCTAAGCTCTCAGGACCGAACTCTGGGTTCAGAAATCGTCCAGATTAATGAAATCCGACTAAACTCTGCAGTTATATCAGTTTCTAACAACAGAAACATTCAACTGAAGACTGAAATCAAAGATACATTTCCTTACAACACAAGAGGACATTTTCCACAAACTGAGCTAATGGTGTTAGCTCTAGCTACTGGTATTAGCTCTAGCTACTGGTATTAGCTCTAGCTACTGGTATTAGCTCTAGCTTATGGTGTTAGCTCTAGCTAATGGTGTTAGCCCTAGCAGACAGCAGATCTCCAGCTGATCATGTTAGCTTGTTTCAGCATATCTTTTGTGAAGCAGCTCATGAAACCAAAGGACCTCGATGAGCAGAAAGCTTCAGACCTTCTCTGATCCACAGTCGCACTCCTCCCCGACGTCCACCAGCCTGTTTCCACAGTAGGGGGGGCTGTAGGCCTCGTCGGGCCGCGGGACATTCAAGAGACACGTCCCTCCCATCGACAGGATCATCTTTTCAAAGTCGTCGGCGCTGCAGCTGCTGAAGTTTCTGGATCCTCTGCAGAAACAAAAGGAGAGCGATGAAGACGGCGAGTTCTGTATGACAGTCCGATCCAGCTCTCATTCCGCCCTGGACTATCCCTCACGCTCCACCCCAGGCCTGGGGGGAGGAGGTCTGTGTCCGACCTCTGACCAATTCAGGAAGAGAGGGAGGCTCCGGGGAGGAACGAGGTCTGGACGGGTTCTGGTTCTGTCCGGGCGGCGTGGCGTCCTACGTGGCTCCGGAGTGCATGATGCAAGCGGCGGCGGGACAGCTGCAGGTCCGCCCGTCGTCGTGGTTCATCCCTAGGTTGTGTCCGAGTTCATGAGCCACGATGGAGGCGAAGGCCGCGACGTTGTTGTTCAGGAACTGAGAGGAGAGAGAGAGGATGACGCTCCGGCGGCCGACAGGGGTCAGGGTCAAAGGTCAGGGTCAAATGTCATGTAAAAAGCAGCATTACCGCGTTGATTCCTCCTCCATGACTTCTGGAGCAGACGGTGGAGACAAATGCCATTCCTGCTGTTACACCAAAGCTCTTCATCCTGCAGCACCAACAAGACCTTCATCATCATCACCACCTTCCTCCTGATCTTCCTCCTTCTCTTTCTCCTCCTCCTCTGACTCACAGAATGAGCTGGGCCGAGTCGTGGCGCCGCCGGGAAACCAGCTCCTTCTCCCTCCACTGGGTGAAGCGGCTCAGCACCTCGCCGGCTCCGCCCTCTGTGTTGATCAGGTTCTGCTTGGTCCAGATGTCCAGACCGACCAGAACCACCCGGACGTTCAGCTGCATGTAGATCTGCACCAGGTCAAAAGCAGAACCTTAACGACCAATCGTAGCGCAGGACCGAGAGCCGATCCGGAAACCGGATCCAAGTTCAGTCTGACAGCAGAACCTCAGATTTCCCTCGATTTCTCATTCATAGTTTAAAAAGAAATGTGTGTGTGTGTGTTCTTACGCCGTCTATGAGGTTCGCCAGGTGAACCATCTGCTCTCTGACCGCCGTCTCGTTTCCATTCATGTGTTTAAACTGCAGAAGAAGAGACGACCAATCAGCACAGAGGATGAGGGAGGCGGGGCTTAATGACAGTACAGGTGTTGTGTGTGTGTGTGTGTCTCACCCTGTCGTTGTCAACCACCAGCAGCAGCTCCACATAGTGAGTCTTGTGGAGAACAGCTCTCTTTACCTGGAAGCAGCCATGTTTCTGATTAACACGCCGTTTTTCCTCTTCCTGGTGAATTTCTGTTCTTAGTTTCTCTCTGTCTTTATGAACACAGTTCATTTGGTCAATGTGTTCATGTTTCTGTCTGCTGCATCGGCCGGGATTCGAACCCTCACCTCCTGCCCCGCCCTCGGGCCTGAACTCACCCTGCTGCGCCGGCGGTGCTGGATCTCCTCCGGGTCGTACTGAGCATGCTCCGTCGCGTCGCCGTGCCCGTAGTGAGGTGTTCCACATCCTCGGGGCTGTGATGTCACATCTTGCAGGCGGTAGAGCAGGTGCTGCTCGGGGGCGGAGTCTAGCGGCTCGATGCCGTAGCTGTCGTTGGTGAGATGCATCACTCCTCTGAGAAACCAGGAGACGGACCGATTACCGAAACGCCTGGCAGACAGAACTCAGGGCAAACTGAGCCCGTCTGTGCTGACCCGGATTCTGGTTCTGTCGGGTCGGTACCTGAGGCCGCCACAGACGCTCATGGCCACAGCAGAGCCCTCCATGTCCTGAATGAAGCCCTGGTACTGGCAGTGGTTCTGGAACAGAGAGGATACCGGGTCAGGCCAGCAGGGGGAGCCGATCCCGACAGGAAGGAGCCGAGTCCAGCTTCCTGTCCAACAGGAGGCCACTTCCTGTATCACACTCAGTGTCTCTCACTTCCTCTCCATCAGTTTTTCTGCTGCAGCTCCTCACCCTGAGGTGTTCAAAGCGTGGTTCAGGGGCCAGAAGTGGCCCCGCAGCCTGAGACCTCGGGTCCCTGACGGTCAGGTTTTCATCACTAATGTGTTCATCTGCACCAACCAGCTGACCCAGAACAGCTTCAGGATAAAAGCAGAAGCTTTTATCCTCTCAGCTTTCAGCTGGTTGTTGGTCAAGCTGAATCAGAACCGTTGCTTAGCAACAAATGAGTCAGCAGATTACACATCAGCCTCCAGGAAGTGACACACAGATGATCTGCTTCCTGTTTCTGTCAGTTACAGACCAGAAGCTGCTTCATCAGCAATAAAACCTCCTCCAGCTTCTCAGCAGGTCCTGGACCCACCGAGGCTTCAGAACCGGCTTGTTCTGGTCCCTGTGGTTCTGACCCTGCAGGGACCAGGTCCCTGGGCACCGCTAATCAAAAAGCTAGCTGCGCTAACGCTAATGCACCAATCAAAAACACTCGTTAACGCCAACACAGAATGATGCAGAGCGCTCACCTGGACAGGTGGTCTGGATGTGATCAGGGATCCGTTTGGGCCGTAGGTGAAGACGGTGAAATCTGGAGGCAGCAGGACCCTGGAGGTGACAGCAGCTCGTTAAACGGGTCAGAACCAGCAGAACGGAAACGACGACAGGAAGCTCACAACGTCTCTTTATTAAAACATTTAGCAGCAAAAAGAGGTTTGGATGGAAAATGTGGCACACACACATGCCTACACACACACACACACACACACTTACAGAACTGTTGCATGAACAGATCATCAGGAAAGCTAAAGCCGTTCTTGCTGTAGTTCCAGTTCTGGACAGTAACAGGCTGAAGCTCTGCTCCTGCAGCCGTTTGTCGGTGCGGCCTGATTCCTGATTCCAGGTGTTCGTAGGTTTGGGGTCAACAAGAAAATCCTCTGCTAGACTCGTCCCATTATGTATTCACTTATATTTGATGTCATTTTTGGCTTGTTTTATTGTTTTTATTGAACTCTGATACTTTGTCTTTCAGTTTTTATAGATAGATAGATAGATAGATAGATAGATAGATAGATAGAAAAATCTTTATTGTCATTGTCACAAGGACAGCGAAATTTAAAAGGTGCCATCAGTCAGTGCATATGCTTAAAAACAAAAAATAACACAATTCACACACAATGTAAGAATTAACAAATAACTGGTAAAACCCCCCCCAAAAAAACCTAAAAAATAGAACAGCCACATTCTCACATCCATCATTTATGATGATTAATGGTTGTTTTTGATTGCATTTAGTTTTGTTATTGCTGTCGGGTAGAAACTGTCTCTGAGACGGTTGGTTCTGGTTCTGGTTGCTCTGTATCTTCTGCCTGAAGGCAGCAGTGTGAACAGAGAAGGTCCGGGGTGAGAAGTGTCCTTTGTGATGTGTTGTGCTTTTCTTAGACAGCGGTCGCTGTGCAGGTCCTCCAGTGAGGGGAGAGGGCAGCCATTGATTTTTTGGGCTGTATTCACAAACCTTTGGAGAGCTTTCCTTTGAGCCGTAGTGCTGCTGTTATACCAGACGCAGATACAGTAGGTCAGTATGCTCTCTATGGAGCACTTGTAGAAGGACACCAGCAGCTTCTCCTTGATGCTGTTCCTCCTGAGAACCCTCAGGAAGTACAGTCTTTGCTGGGCCTTTTTTATCAGCTCCAAGGTGTTCATGTTCCATGTGAGGCCCTGCTCAATGTGGACCCCCAGGAAACGGAAATCAGCTACCCTCTCCACACATTTTCCCCCAATGGTTAGTGGTGTAATGTCAGTTTTATTCCTCCTGTAATCTATTATGAGTTCTTTTGTCTTTGAGTTGTTGAGGAGCAGATTGTTCTCCCTGCACCACTGCAACAGCCGCTCCACCTCTCCCCTGTAGGCGGACTCGTCGCCTCCTGAGATGAGCCCCACCACTGTGGTGTCATCAGCAAACTTGATGATGGTGTTGCTGTGGTGGGCAGAGGTGCAGTCGTATGTGTACAGACAATAGAGCAGGGGGCTCAGCACACAGCCCTGTGGAGAGCCAGTACTAAGGCTGAGGGCAGTGGATGTATGTTTTCCCACCCTAACTCTCTGCTGTCGGTTGGTCAGGAAGCTCAGGATCCACATGCAGGTGGAGTGAGGGAGGCCCAGGTCCCCCAATTTGTCCACCAGTCTGTGAGGGAGGATGGTATTAAAAGCAGAGCTGTAGTCTACAAAGAGCATCTGCACATAGCTCCCCTGCTGCTCCAGATGTGACAGAGCAGCATGGAGGGCCGTGATCACAGCGTCCTCTGTGGATCTGTTGGCTCTGTAGGCGAACTGGTGGTGGTCAAAGCCAGGAGGGAGAAGTGCTGTGATGTGACCCCGGACCAGTTTTTCAAAACACTTCGTCACCACAGGGGTTAGTGCCACTGGCCGGTAGTCGTTGAGGCAGGAGATGTGAGGTTTCTTGGGTATGGGGACTATGGTGGAAGATTTCAGGCAGGATGGGACTGTAGACAGGGCTAGGGACTGGTTGAAGATCCTGGTGAAGACTCCAGCCAGCTGATCGGCGCAGTCTTTCAGGACACGTCCAGGGACGCCATCAGGTCCAGCAGCCTTCCTTGGGTTGACAGCCCGCAGTGTGCGCCTCACCTTGTGCTCCTCTACAACGAGGGGTGTGGTGTTGTGGGTCGCTTGGTTTAGTGTGGCTGCCTCTGTTGGCTTCACCTCAAAGCGGGCAAAGAAGAGGTTCAGCTCCTCTGTCAGCGTGGCGTCGCCTTCCACAGCTGCGAGGTTGGTCCTGTAGTTGGTGAGATGCTGGATTCCCTGCCACACCTGCCTGCTGTTGTTGCTGTCAAGGTAGCCCTCTATCCTCCTCCTGTAGTCAGACTTAGCCATTCTGATGCCGCTCTTCAAGTTAGCTCGGGCTGTACTGTAGACGGTCCTGTCCCCAGACCTGAAGGCGGTATTCCTGGTCTTTAGCAGTCGCTGGACCTCCTGAGTCATCCAGGGCTTCTGGTTTGGGAATACCCGGATGTGTTTATCCACAGCTACAGTGTCAATACAGTTCTTGATGTAGCACAGTACACTGTCTGTAAAAACCTCCAGGTCCTGATGTTCAAAAACATCCCAGTTTGTCCTGTCGAAACAGTCCTGCAGCTGCTGTGTCGCATCCTGGGGCCAGGATTTGATGGTTTTGGTGATGGTTGGAGCAGTTTTCCTGAGGGGGGCATAACCAGGAATTAAATGCAGGGACAGGTGATCCGACTGACCCAGGTGAGGAAGTGGTCTAGCCCTGTAGCCTAGCTTGATGTTGGAGTAGACTTTGTCCAGAGTGTTAGCCTCTCTTGTAGCACACTTTACATCTGGTGGAACTTGGGGAGCGCCGTCTTCAAGTCTGCATGGCTGAAGTCCCCCGCTATGATGTGCACAGCATCTGGATAGATGCTCTGCAGATGGCTAATGCTGCCATGCAAAAGTCCAATAGCTGTTTTAGCATTAGCATCCGGTGGGATGTAAACAGCGGTTACCATGACTACGGTGAACTCTCTGGGGAGGTATATTGGTCTGCATCTAACAGTCACATACTCCAGGTCTGGGCAGCAATGGCTGATGACAGTCGCTGTGTTAGTAACCAGGTGTTGTTCAGGTACACAGAGCCTCCTCCTCTGCTCTTACCGGAGTCCTTCGTTCTGTCGTGGCGCTGTACTGTGTAGCCTGCTAGCTCGATGGCAGAGTCCGCTACGTCTGGATGCAGCCAGGTTTCCGTGATCAGAAGAATACAGCTCTTCACTGCGCTGTGAGATGCAGCCTGTAGTCTCAGTTCATCCATCTTGTTTGCAAGGGATCTGGCGTTGGAGAGAAACAGGCTGGTGGTTTGTGTGGTTGCCTCCGTAGCCTAGCTAGCAGGCCGGCCCTGCAGCCCCGCTTCTGCCTTCTCTCTCTACGCCGCCAACGCTTCCTCCCTGCTGGGATGGTAATCCACGGCGCCCCGGGGCTCCTCGCTATGTCCCCCGGAATATTGAACAAGCATTGAAAATCAGCTGTAACATCTAGTTCGTAGCGGGCACCGATCGTCAGGAGATCGTCCCGACTGTATATTTTGTTTGTCCGACATGACGGAACACAAATCAACACGTACACAAGCAGCCAATCATAGCATAGCACCGACCGAGAGAGCAATGAGCCGCTGCAACTGCGTGCGCCGCCATCTTGGGAAAAAAAAAAAAAAAAAAAAAAACTTGCTGTAACATCAATTGTACATTTGGGACACAAATAAATCTGAACCTGAATGGAGGTAAAACGTCAAAGGAAGTTCTGGTTCTGAAGGAGCCGACCAGAACCTGAAGGTTCCTCTTTGGTTCCTCCTGAACCTCAGAGAAACCAAAGAGCTTGATGAGGGGAAACTTTATCACGTCACTTCCTGATAGCCTTCAGAGGTCGTTTCCATGGTAACACGCTGGATTTTATCCTCAGTCTATACAGGAAGTGAGCCTCTGATTGGCTCCTGAGGCAGGTCGCCATGGCAACATCAGCTGCTGATTGGAGCATCTGAGGTCTGTGGTGAGCTGAGACCGGCCCGTTAGGCACCATGACTTCAGAGGCTCACATGGCAGAACCCGACCGGTCTCCAGGTTCTGTTCCATCCAAATGTCAGCAGAACTTTTAAAATATCACAAAAAAGACGAAGGACAAATCAGGAGAGTTTCTGCCTGCTGGTTTGGAGTGAATCAATCAGACTGTGATGTCATCAGGTGCTGATGCTACGCACAGATTTCTCTGGGTTTGGTTCCTCTGGTACGGCGCCGACCCACCAGTGGACGGGAACGTTCACTACGTTTCATCGCCTCTTTTTATGATTTAACTGTTTATCAGAAAAGCCGAAAGTCGCCTGAAGCTGGCGTGAAATACAGGAAGTTATTCTGAATTTTGCTGTCAACATTTTCATGTATCAGCAAATTCCCAAATGACAGAAACTGGGTCAGATTTATGGGTTCCTGTTGAACACGGAGACCAGCTGAGAGTCTTTGGGTCGGTTCCTCTGGCTGAGGCACCGACTGCAGAACCTCATCACTAAACAAGACCGATTAGATGGCGTCACAATCAGAATCCACAGGAGGCCTGAGGATCCACAGGAGATCACCTTTAAGGATCCAGATCTCCTTTGGATCACCAGATCCGCTTCCTGTGAAGTCAGAAACAATTCCTTCATCCAAACTCACTCGTTTCTCTGCAGATGGACGAGGAGATCGTTTCCATCCACTGGGATGATGAAGGAAACCTGCAGAAACACACACACACACACACACCCACGCACACACACACACGGTTAATCCCAACAGGTGTTCTCTAGGATGCACCGATTTTCTTTCTGATCATTGATCTGTAAGAATCAGTTTCTGTCTGAAATGCAGCAGCAGAGTCTCTGAGTGGGTAACAGTGGAGTGACTGTAAACAACAGTCAACAACAGTCTTGACTGTTTCGGCACCCCGATGGTTGCCATAGAGACTACAGGATTTCTGAAACCCACTCCAGGTTTTTCTGAGGGGATAATGTAACACGATGAAGTCAGTTTTACTTTATCTTCTCATCGTGTTTCTCTGATGGATCCCTGAGGCAGAACCATCGGAGCTGGACCTGCAGCTCCAAGGTCACGAGGTCACGAGGTCACATGACTCACCTGGCAAACACTGCTGCTGATCTCTGCAGGTGTGTCATCACACACACACTGAGGCTGCCAGGTGTGTGTGTGTGTTAGAGGTGAGTCAGGACAGGAAGTCAGCATGGCCTCCACCCACACATCATCATCATCATCATCATCATCATCATCATCATCAGGTCTCTCTGTCCTCTAACTCAGCGAGGCCCAAAGGTCCGTCTGTCCTGGTAGTAACAGACCGACCCGCTGGTCCCGGTTCTGGTCCAGTCCTGAACAGTTTAGTTTTGAATCCATCTAACTTTATTTAAACGGACCTGAGAGACGATCACCTAATCTGAAACCATGGCAACCAGGTTTCAGCTGGAAACGTGTTGAATCATATCTAAGAGTCGGTGTCACATTTCAGAACCAGAGTGTGTGTGTGTGTGTGTGTGTGTGAGATGCCATAGAAAACGTCGATACCTGATTGGGCGGCCTGCCCTCAGCGTCCCGCCTCAGCCGGTCTCCTATTGGCCGAGGAGCAGTCAGCTGGTACGAGGCCAGATGCTCGGTCTGCTGAGAGTCTGAGGAAGGAAAACATTCAGCTCAGTTTATTAACGGATTATTATCAATATCATCAACCTGCCGATAACCGCTGGACCGTCAGCCAGCGTTAGCTGAACTCAGCTTACATCAGAATCTCACTTTACTGAAACATTTACTTTACTTTTGCCAAACTGCCTGATGATTGGACTAGACCAAAAACACAGAAACAAACTGAATCTGAGACGCCTAAAACTGTTTATCAGTTTATAAATCCACCCATGGAAATCTGGTCACATTCAGGAATCAGTTCATTCAGGAATCAGTATAGTCAGGAATCAGTTCAGTCAGGAATCAGTTCATTCAGGAATCAGTACAGTCAGGAATCAGGTCAGTCAGGAATCAGTTCAGTCAGGAATCAGTTCATTCAGGAATCAGGTCAGTCAGGAATCAGTTTAGTCCAGAATCAGTTCATTCAGGAATCAGTTTAGTCAGGAATCAGTTCAGTCAGGAATCAGTTCATTCAGGAATCAGTTCAGCCAGGAATCAGTTCAGTCAGGAATCAGTTCAGTCAGGAATCAGGTCAGTCAGGAATCAGTTTAGTACAGAATCAGTTCATTCAGGAATCAGTTCAGTCAGGAACTGATGGTTCAGCTAACCATTGTTAGCTGCTGCTAGGCGCTGTTAGCTGCCGCTAGCCATTGTTAGCTGCTGCAAGGCGCTGTTAGTTGCTGTTAGCCATTGTTAGCTGCTGCTAGGTACTGTTAGCTGCTGCTAACTGAACCAGCGGCTCATAAATTCTCAGTTTGTTTCAAGTAGGAAGAGCTGAAAAGTTGAAGAGCTACAGGAACCAGAACCAGAGGCGGTTTTATGATGGTTCTGGTCCAGATCTTTATGAACCAGAACCTTCAGAACTCAATGAGACAGAACATCAACAGCATCTTCATGAACCCAATCTGCAGTCAGAGCTTCATGCTGCCTGCAGCGGGTCAGAACCTTCACATCAGAACCGTGACCCAAACAGAGACAGGATCCAGGGATAATGCTGAACTGGTTCTGATCCAAATGGACCAGGAGCTCCGTAATCTGGCTCAGTCCAAATGGGTCAACAACAGAACCAGCTACAGAAAGACGGTCCAGTCAAAGTCTGGAATGTTCTGGTGGGACCTCCAAGAAGGTTCTACAAGCTGCCGGGTCCAACAGAACCGCCGCCGAGGTCTGCTACAGCCAATTAGCTACCAGAGCACATCTGATTGGTTCTTAAAGGAGAAGCTCACAGAGAGAGGTTCTGGTCGGGTCGGTTCTGATCCGCTTAATACAACATTTAAAACACGACGAGTCCAAACAGAACCGAAGAGGAAAAAACCCAGGAAGTGAGTCATGAGTCTGGGAAAGAGATCCACTGGGTGTGTGTGTTAGTGGGTGGGTGGGGGTTCTGAGTGTGTGTGAGGAAGATTCTGGGTGTGTGTGTTCCTGGAAATGTCGTTTTGACTCAGATTCATGTTTATGTTTCTCTATTAACAAAAAAGGTCAAATCCAGATTTATTCAGGATTTAACTAAAACGATCAGTTCCCATGTTAACCACACACACACACGCACACACACCCAGGGTTTTACTTCCTGTCAGCACTGCACCGTTAAGCAGCTTATCACAGCGTTCTGGAACAACACACACACACACACACACACACACACACACACACAAAATACGGCCTTAAAGGGACAGTACATGTTTTTCCTCTGAAGGTTCATGGAGCACTCCTGAGCAGTCAGTATTCTCCCTGCAGGAACCAATAAGGAGAGAGTCCTGACCTATGACCTCTGGAGGGACCAGGTCTCTTTGATAGGCACATGGAGTCGTCGCTCTGCTGACTCAGTTAATCACCACAGTTTGTGGTGATACTGTGATAACGATAAGAACTATTTGTTGTTTCTGTTTCAGCTAGCTGATTAGCCGCCACCGCGTGTCACAGCGATTACCGCCCCACAAATACAAATACTGATGGTGAAAAACATCTCCAGTCACATAAAGTCACATTTTTACTGTATTTAACCACATTTTCGTATTTACTTTTAGTGTTTTATCAAACAAATGGAGGAAACGTTTGTTCGACTGTTTATCGGGAACTAACGGATAATACGGACAGTTTGAGGTCTTTACACGGAATTAATTGGATTTTAATGTGACAACGATAAATTACATTTTTTATAGATAAATGATAATCGATACGATAAATGCCCACGCCTACTGAGCATGCTCAGTTCCGACTTTTAAGCTAACATGGCGGATAAAGCAAAACTTCGAGTCACGTGACCATAACCAGGATCTTTGAAACCATGGCAACCAGAGGAGGCGTCATGAAGCGCAGCGGACCGGATGCGGACAGGTGAAGGGAAACACTGAGTCAGAATCAGAACCTTTCGACCCGGTTCGGGTTTGACCCGCCGCGTCCTCACCTCCGCAGTGACAGCTTCCGGTCAGCAGCAGCAGAATCCCGCAGAGCTCCATCAGCGCCGCTCCTCCTCTTCCTCCCATCTTCATCTTGTCCTCCTGTTCGGAACCGATTCTTCCTCCTCACCGCTCCTCTTCCTCCCTCGGGTCGGTTTCACTCCGAACACCCACAGGAGGGTTTCTTCCTCGGCAGACCCATTCCTCTGCGTTCCCGCTGAAGATAACAGCAGCTCCGGCCCAAAGTTCCGAACGGAACCGGCTCTCGGTTCTGTTCGGGTTCCGTTAGGTCCAGTTCTCGGTGGGTTTTGGGGCTGGTTCCGGTCCTGTTGGGCTGAAGTCCTTCCTCTCCGTCAGCAGCGGGTCTTTCTCTCCTTGGAGCCTGTGGGACTCTAAAGTAACGGGGAAAATACTGTTTCCGGCCAGACCCTTCAGAATAAGAGCACCTTCTGCATAATTATTTCAGTCCAGTTTATAAACGTTGCGTTAATTCACAACAAATCCAGTTTGTTTTTAAAAATGCGTAATCAGAACAGTGATATTTAAATTAAATTTGATCCCATCTATCAAACAATTCAGTCAAATAAAAAATAAAATCTAGGAAATTTAGTTATTACTTTAGTTAGATAAAAAATGTGTAGATAAATAATTTTTAGTTATTGTATGTTCATCCGCAGCAGCAGCAGTCCCTCCCTTTGATCCTGTAGTTGTTTTATCATTATTATTATTATTTTCATTTATTTATTTCAAACATTGCACATAATAAACTGGAGTCAGAGGTTAGTTTTCATCTCTAGGTCAATTAAATAATATAACATCACAGAACACAAAACTTAACACGTTTCTTCCAAAAAATAAATGTGAAACTTTAAAGCTGCTGATGTCTTTTTTTTTTTCTTGTTTATTTTTCATGTTTCGCTGGTTATGATAGATAGATAGATAGATAGATAGATAGATAGATAGATGTCCAACGGAGCTTTTATTTTGAAGGGACTCACGTTGAACCAAAAGTCATTGGTTGTTTTCTTTCTCTCGTGACAAAACTGAGCATAAATCTCTTGTTCTTTCCGCGAGGCGCTGTAAAGCAAAGCGAGCGCTTCCTTCAGTGGAGCTCCGCCCCTTTGAGACGCGCTGGGAGGAAATTCAAACCAACCTGTGGAAGAGAAGAGATGCTGGGCTCTGATTGGCTGGGATTTGATGTAACTTTACCTGGGCTTTCAAGTTTAAATGCAGGTAGAAAACTAACCCACGGTGAAACATGGTGGTGGCAGCATCATGCTGTGGGGATCCAGCAGGAGCAGGGAAGTTGGGCAGAGTTTTTAACCTTTATTTATAAGAAGAAGTTTTTTTTTCTTGTTTATTTTTCATGTTTCGCTGGTTATGATAGATAGATAGATAGATAGATAGATAGATAGATAGATAGATAGATAGATAGATAGATAGATAGATAGATAGATAGATAGATAGATAGATAGATAGATATCCAACGGAGCTTTTATTTTGAAGGGACTCACGAAAAAAACCTAAAAACTCAATCTCGTTGTAATCTGTTGATGACAATGACAAATAAATCTTATCTTATCTTAAGTTTCCATTTAAGATCCAAGATCTCATTTCACGTCTTGGGATGTGGAATGTCACCTCTCTGGTGGGGAAGGAGCCGGAGCTAGTGTGTGAGGTCGAGAGGTTCCGACTAGAAATAGTCGGTCTCACCTCGACGCACGGCTCTGGTTCTGGAACCAGTCTCCTTGAGAGGGGCTGGACATACTTCCACTCTGGAGTTGCCCAAGGTGAGAGGCGTCGGGCAGGAGTGGGCATACTTGTTGCTCCCCATCTCGGCGCCTGTACGTTGGGGTTTACTCCGGTGAACGAGAGGGTAGCCTCCCTCCGCCTACGGGTGGGGGGACGGGTCCTGACTGTAGTTTGTGCTTACGGGCCGAACGACAGTTCAGATTACCCACCCTTTTTGGAGTCCTTAGAGGTGGTACTGGAGAGTGCTCCTCCTGGGGACTCCCTTGTTCTACTGGGGAACGTCAACGCTCACGTGGGCAATGACAGTGAGACCTGGAGGGGCGTGGTTGGGAGGAACGGCCCTCCAGATCTGAACTCGAAAGGTGTTCTGTTGTTGGACTTCTGTGCTCGTCATGGATTGTCCATAACGAACACCATGTTCAGGCATAAGGGTGTCCATATGTGCACTTGGCACCAGGACACTCTAACCCGCAGTTCGATGATCGACTTTGTCATCGTTTCATTGGATCTGCGGCCGTATGTCTTGGACACTCGGGTGAAGAGAGGTGCGGAGCTGTCCACTGACCACTACCTGGTGGTGAGTTGGCTCCGGTGGTGGGGGAGGAAGCCGGTCAGACCTGGCAGGCCCAAACGTGGTGTGAGGGTCTGCTGGGAACGTCTGGCGGAATCCCCTGTGAGACGGAGCTTTAACTCCCATCTCCGGCAAAACTTCGAACACGTCCCGGGGGAGGTGGGGGACATGGAGTCTGAGTGGACCGTGTTCCGTGCCTCCATTGTCGAGGCGGCCGATCGGAGCTGTGGCCGCAAGGTTGTCGGTGCCTGTCGCGGCGGCAACCCTCGTACCCTTTGGTGGACACCTTCGGTGAGGGATGCCGTCAGGCTGAAGAAAGAGTCCTACCGGGGCTTTTTGGCCTGTGGGACTCCGGAAGCAGCTGATGGGTACCGGCAGGCGAAGCGGCATGCGGCTCGGGCGGTTGCTGAGGCAAAAACTCGGGCGTGGGAGGAGTTTGGAGAGGCCATGGAGAAAGACTTCCGTACGGCTTCGAGGCGATTCTGGTCCACCATCCAGCGTCTCAGGGGGGGGGGAAGCAGTGCAGCACCAACACTGTTTATAGTGGGGATGGTGTGCTGCTGACCTCATCTTGGGACGTTGTGGGCCGGTGGGCAGAATACTTCGAAGACCTCCTCAATCCCACCAACATGCCTTCTATTGAAGAAGCTGAGCCGGGGGACTCTGGATTGGGGACGAGGTCGCCGAGGTGGTTAAAAAGCTCCTCGGTGGCAGGGCCCCGGGGGTGGATGAGATCCGCCCGGAGTTCCTTAAGGCTCTGGATGTTGTAGGGTTGTGTTGGCTGATGAGACTCTGCAATATCACATTGACATCGGGGGCAGTTCCCCTGGACTGGCAGACCGGGGTGGTGGTCCCCCTGTTCAAAAAGGGGGACCGGAGGGTGTGCTCCAATTATAGAGGGGTCACACTCTTAAGCCTCCCTGGCAAGGTCTACTCAGGGGTCCTGGAGAGGAGGGTCCGTCGGATAGTCGAACCTCGGATCCAGAAAGAGCAATGTGGTTTTCGTCCTGGTCGTGGAACACTGGACCAGCTCTACACCCTCGGCAGGGTCCTGGAGGGTGCATGGGAGTTCGCCCAACCAGTCTACATGTGTTTTGTGGACTTGGAGAAGGCGTTCGACCGTGTCCCTCGGGGAGCCCTGTGGGGGGTTCTCCGGGAGTATGGGGTACCGGGCCCTTTGATACGGGCTGTCAGGTCCCTGTATGACCGGTGTCAGAGTCTGGTCCGCATTGCCGGCAGTAAGTCGGGCTCGTTTCCGGTGAGAGTTGGACTCTGCCTGCCCTTTGTCACCGATTCTGTTCATTACTTTCATGGACAGAATCTCTAGACCAGCCAAGGTGTTGAGGGGATCCGATTTGGTGGCCTTAGGATCTCATCTCTGCTTTTCGCAGACGATGTGGTCCTTTTGGCTTCATCAGATCGTGATCTGCAGCTCTCGCTGGAGCGGTTCGCAGCCAAGTGTGAAGCGGCCGGGATGGGGATCAGTGCCTCCAAATCCGAGGCCATGGTCTTGAGCTGGAAAAGGGTAGAGTGCCTTCTCCGGGTCAGGGGGGGTGTCCTGCCCCAAGTGGAGGAGTTTAAGTATCTCGGGATCTTGTTCACGAATGGGGGAAGAAGGGAGCGGGAGATCGACAGGCGGATTGGCGCAGCGTCTGCCGTCAAGCGGGCGTTGTACCGGTCCGTCGTGGTGAAGAGAGAGCTGAGCCAAAAAGCGAAGCTCTCGATTTACCGGTCGATCTACGTTCCCACCCTCATCTATGGTCATGAGCTTTGGGTCCTGACCGAAAGAACGAGATCGCGGATACAAGCGGCCGAAATGGGTTTTCTCCGTAGGGTGGCTGGGCTCTCCCTTAGAGATAGGGTGAGAAGCTCAGTCATCCGGGAGGGACTCAGAGTAGAGCCGCTGCTCCTTCACATCGAGAGGAGCCAGTTGAGGTGGCTCGGGCATCTGGTCAGGATGCCTCCTGGACGCCTCCCTGGTGAGGTGTTCCAGGCACGTCCCACCGGGAGGAGGCCCCGGGGAAGACCCAGGACACGCTGGAGGGACTATGTCTCTCGGCTGGCCTGGGAACGCCTTGGGATTCCCCCGGAAGAGCTGGAAGAAGTGGCTGGGGAGAGGGAAGTCTGGGCCTCCCTTCTGAAGCTGCTACCCCCGCGACCCGACCTCGGATAAGCGGAAGAAGATGGATGGATGGATGGATGGATGGATGGATCTCATTTCATAAAGAGTCATGTTTAATGAAACAAAAATGACAAACAGCAACAAGACAAATAATTAAACCATTAAATTAGTTAATACAACCTAAAAACTGGAGGTCAGAGGTCAGATGGACGGAGCTAAAGGTCTGGAGCAAACCCAGTCAGAAATATTATGGGATGTTTACATCAGAGCTAACCTCTGGGTTACAAAGGCCTAGTCAAAGCCCTTCAGAGCTGCAGAGTCTGAATACAAACCAGTAAATCAGTAAACAGAGTAAATCTGTCAGATGGATTAATTATGACGGTTTAATAATTATTATTATAACCTGAAGACAGACGAGCTTCATGATGAACTTCCAAACTTCCAAACTTTGGTTTGAGTCAACATGTTAAACATCAAAACAGCATCAGGTCAGGCTGCCGATAGAGACAGAACAAAACTTGATCCAAAACACCAAGACACCAAAAACTGATTTAGAAATAATACCAGAGATCCCACAGACAGCTTCTGAGCAAACAGAGACAAAACCTGGCAACGTTTCAGAGGATGTAACAGGTTGGGTTCCTGAAGGGGAGAGTGGTCTGATAGAAGAACAGAGAACACAGGTAAAGGTTACATTAAATGAAGGTGTAATCAAAACAACACCTGAGGAATCAGAGACTCCAGCAGCTGAAGGATCAGCTGAGCAGAACATCGTCTCTGAACAGGAAGAGAGACCCATGAAGAAGATTTCTCTGTGGAGGCGTTTGAAAAAGGCTTTAACTCCAACATGTCTGCGCCAGTTCAAAGACAGAAATAACGGCCATCCAGCGTAGACATCAATTTATTGACTTAGACTTAGACTGACTTTATTGTCATTTTTCATGCACAGGGTGTATACAGAATGAAATTTCGTTGCATACGGCTCAGGACAATGTTTTGAGGTTACTCCAGAATAAAATAAAATACAGTATAAAATATGAATATAAATCTAAATATAAAATATAAAGTGCAGGACTGACAGTAAAATAGAAGTTATTTAGCTCTGTACATGTGCAAGGTATAAAGTGGAGACCAGATTTTAAGTGCAGTCCAGTTAAGAGTTCAGCAGTCTGATGGCAAGTGGGAAAAAGCTGTTTCAGAACCTGGTGGACCTGCACCGGATGCTGCAGAACCTCTTTCCAGAGGGCAGCAGGGAGAACAGTCCATGGTGGGGGTGTGAGGGGTCACTGACGATGTTTCAGCCTCGGGACACGCAGCGCTGGGATGAAATGTCTATTAGATTTAAAGCGGGTGGGGCCATGTGTGGATTGGTAGTAATTGGAAAAAGAGCTACTGTTGTTAATTGGACATTTGAATATTAAAAAGCCAGGACTGCACGGTGGGAAGCGTCTCTCCGTGTGGGTGTGGGTTCACTCCGGGTGCTCCGGCTTCCCCCACGTTCAGCAACATCAGGATTCATGTTCGTCCACTGTAAGATTTTTATTTCTAATTCTAAACAGAAAATAAGACAACCACATTTATTAATTAAAGGGAGATTTGGGAAAAGAAAATGTAAACAACATGGAACAAAAAGAGCCTTTTAGAAATCTAAACTATACAAATTGGAAAAAATTTTGAAAACTATCTATCTGGGTCAATTATATAAATCTATATCTAAATTTAATTATATATAGACATAGATATCTATCTATATCTAAACCTGTCTTTCTGTCTATAAATATATATATAGATATCAATCTATCTCTCTCGCTCTCTTTATGGTTCTTCTGCAGCAACTCTCCTATTATTTCCACGGGAATCTCTGGACTCTTCATCACCATCTGTACCTTGTGAAAACATCTTTGCAGTCATATTAACTTACTTATAAAATACATAGGAAACAGGAGAAATCATTGTAGGTTTGCTCTGCTCTGGCCGAAACACAGAGAACAAGGAGGCTCCTCCTTTATTGCTTTTATAAGCACGTAACCTTCCGCTTCACAAAGTAGTGCCAACAAAAATACAACATTGGCAAGCATCGTACTCAACACCCCCACTTGATGGTGCCACATGTTCTAGCCATAGCACTATTTTCCAAATATAAGAACAAAATTTTTCAATCTTGGCTCTTGTGGCAGATTTTGTAAACACATCTGAGATCATGTTTTCTGTCGGACAATAAACCAAAACAATTTTACCCTGCAAAACATTTGACCTTATGAAGTGGTATTCAGTGTTAATGGGGAGAAAAGGTCAGGGTCTCCTACCACCAGGGGGCAGTCTCATTCTGTGGATATTACTGGTTTCTAAAAGCGTATTTATTTTAGCTGTAGCGTTAAATTGAATCCAAATTATGTGGAAGTCCTAAATGAGGTTTGTTCATGCTAACATTGGTCGACTCTAATGACACACCAACGTCTCTGAATAAATACATTTTTGCAAATTAAAAAAAAACAAACAAACACGTGTGAAGTTACACAGGAAACAAGTTAGTGAAATTTACTGCATGGATGTGAACATAGTGAAGTCTGAAACTAACAATATGGATAAAACAACCAGGCATCCTGTAAGGAAAAACAGCATAGCCTGCAAAAACAACATCTTATCAAGTGTTTTGGTTTATTCTGGTGCAAATATCTTAGTACACAGAAAATAAGACTAAACAAACTTATAAGGAATTTTTCAGCAAGATATAGGAGCTTGTTTTAATCAATAATTGATTAATTAAAAAGATAAAATACTGGTTCCACTGGCAGATTATTTCACTTATAACATGGGAAAAATGTCTCGTCAAAAGTAATTTAATCTGCAGTGGAGCTATACTTTAAAAAATATCAAGGAATTATTGACTTAAAACAAACTCTTATATCTTCCTGAAAAGTTACTTGTGGGTTAGTTTTTATTTCAAGTGTACTATCAATCAATCAAGCTTATTTGCATAACACATTTCAGCAACAAGGCATCACACATCACAAAACCCACCAAAGGCGGGTAGAGCACCAAATACTGTACTCGGATCAGAGCAGCTTTACTTCAACTCAAGTAAAAGTAACAAATAAACCACATTTAAAAAATTCTAATTTTCCCCCCAAAAGTTACTCAAGTAGATGTAACTGGGTAAATGTAAATACCCAACATACAGTCTCCCACTGAGAAACCAGTAACAAATATTACATTTTGTTACATAAGATATTTGTGTCAGAAAGAAACTAAAAATGCGTAGTAACCCTGCCGCCTCCTGGTTCAATAATTTTAGGAAGTTAATTGTTGGGTTTTTATGGCAAAATAAACGGCCCAGAGTTAGAATGTCGCTCTTACATTTACCTCACAAGGAGGGAGGACTAGGGTGTCCCAATATGAAGTGGTGTTACTGGGCAGCCCAACTTAGGACTATTAAATATTACTTTAATGCCAGAGATGCTCCGCAATGGACAGAAATGGAATCTGAATAATCTGTAAGTCCACCTTTACCTGTATAAATTTTTTCTGATTCAGTCCCAAGACTGTTGGGAAAAACAGTTAATCCTATTGTTAAAAACATGATCAAAATATGGTATGAAGTAAAGAAATTCACAAAAGAACCAGTTACATTATCACAGTTTACTCCTATATGGGGAAACCAAGATTTTAGTCCTGGAAGAGCAGACTCTGTATTTAGACAATGGGCCGCAAAGGGAATAGATAAAATTCATGTTTTGTATCAAACAAATTCAGCTTACATGATGTCTTTTGAAGAATTCAGGCAAAAATTTAATATAAATAGAAAATACTTCTTTAAATACCTTCAGCTTAGAAGCTACATTAGGACAAAAAACAAAGATTTAACCAAGCCACCAAAGTCCCAGCTAGAAGAAATGGTTTGCAAAGATAACACAAGTAAAGGTGCGATTTCAAAATTCTACAACTTTATGGTTTTAAATTCCCCAGAGGACTCGGCACTGAAACTAGAAGCCTGGAAATTAGACCTGGGAGTAAACCTGTCACTGGAGGACTGGCAGTCTGTCTGTACAAAGGCTCAGAAACAAACTGTTAACTCTCGCTTAATGTTACTGCAATATAAATGGTTAATGAGAATCTATATTACACCAGTCAATTTAAATCGGTACAATCCTAATATACCAGATATATGCACAAAATGTTTAGAAGAATAGGGACTTTGTTTCATTGTATCTGGGAATGCAGGGAAATTCAAAAATTTTGGAAAGCAATAAAAACAACTGTAGAACATCTTGTGTCAAAGGATGTTGCACTAGACCCGGTTTTTCTAGTTTTAGGTTTGTATCCAAAAAATACCTTGTTTACCAAATGTGAGCTACTATTGATTGATATGTGTCTATTACAAGCTAAAAGACTGATAGCACTATTCTGGAAGAGAACAACAGGACCAGGCATCAAACAATGGATCAGACAAATGATGAAGACTTTACCTCTGGAACGCATAGCATATCTCCAAAAAGGGAAAAGCAAATTATTTGAAAACATTTGGAGACCCTTCAGGAATTTTGTTGAAGGAGAGGACTTGTCACAAGACGAAGAAACCAGCTAAAGACAAGATTAATGTCAAACCATAATGTTAAACCAGGGAGCCTCAGCAGTGGACTATTATCTCCTGTTTACTTAAAGGAATGTATGCAGATATGTATCTAAGAGGGTGTTTGTTGGTCTGGTTTATTGTATTGGTTATATGGCAGATATATCTGTAAAAAATATTGTTGGAAAAAAACTGCTTAGTAAGATTTTGTGTTTTAGTATCTTCCCTCTGGAGAGCACGTTGATTTAAACCTACTGATAAATTAAGAAGCAATTTCCAAAAATATATTTTTAAAGAAAAGCAGAATTAAATGTTTGGTTTCTGCTCCGGCTCAGGAACGTGAGACAAAACTGTCCGGTAAGTGTTACCAAAAAACCACAAATAAAGCGACTAACAGGCTGGTTCAGCATCTGGAATTTAAACAGTAATATTTTATTAAACTACGTTAACACTGGTATGAGACCCAATCTTAAATAAGTACAAATTCATATTTTCCAAAATATTGGACAGATGTTTCAGTAATATCCCTGTGATTATTGCATGGCACTAAAATGTGACTAAGTCCAACCTGCTTCTCAGTAGAAAAGGACCTTTTTATGAAACAAACAGGCTGCAGGGCCTGTTCTCTATACTCAGGTGGAGAACTTACTAAAAGTGCACAAAGACTTGTGTTGTGAATGAATGTGTGGTCAGGCCTGGGTGTGCTCTGTGTGTTTAAACACTGTGTTTGCTGTTCAGTCAGGTTTAAAGCTCTCTGGGTGTGAAGTTGAAAAGATGTTTCTCCATTTCTCTAGACAGCCTGTAGAAAACGCCAACATCACCATCAAGGCCAAGTCCATATCACCTGAAAAAAGTGGCAACATGCAGTAGAAAAAGTATATGATCATTTTTTTAATTCATTCTACAGGTTGAGATTCAAATATATCTCATTTACAAGAGAGACCATGTTTGATTTTTTAAAAAGAAAATGTAACTCTAATGATACATGTGATTAAAATATTTGACAAAATTAAGTAAGAGAATAAAAATACGGAGAAAAATTGAACAAGATTCTTCTTTAAATTTCAACCATTGTTTCCCAAAGTTTTTCCTGAGGAAAATGAAAGATTTTTTAAAAGTGCTTTTCTATATGCAACAGCAATAAAGCTTTAAACTCATCTTTACCAGGACTGTCAGCATCAATGGATACTTTCAATTCTTGGCATAATTTCAGTTCTTGTCCTATTTAGGTCCCAAAACGACCATTTAACTGACCCTAATATTTCCTGTGTTTTGTTTTGGTCATTATTATTACACTTATTGTTGAGGTGTGTGTGGTAGGTGTGTCTGTCAGACATTATAGCAATACGGAATAAGTCGCGTCCCGTATTGAACAACCGCCTGTCATTGTAGCCTAGCTTAAGCTAACCTGAATATTTAACTCTCTAGTTGATACTCTAACATTTCTTACCTTCTGTCTTTCAACCACTTTGAAAAGTTTTTCTTCGTCTCTCCAACATCTTTATCTTTCCCCCTCTTCAGTTTTCTGCCCCAGAGTTTTTCCTGCCACCCACCTTTACCTCCCTGTTGTCGAGGCTTTACTACAATTTAAAAGAAAAAAACAAACCTGCGCCTCAGCGCTTTGAAGGGCCGCTGGCCAACTTACCTGTACAGAGGGGAGGGCAGCCAATCAGCGCTGATCCTGTTATTGATCATTCCAAAAACTGAACCTTTATTTACAGAAACTGAAGCAGGAAAATATTAAACATTTTTGTTTAGTCACAACTTTATTTCTTTTTTTTTTAGATTTAAACTGTAAAACAGTTTTCTGTTGAGTAGCAACGAAACAAGATTTCTCATGACGACAGAAGAAAATGTCCAGGATTGGTTTCCACAACCAGCTGCAGAGAAACATCTGGAGCAGGAGAGGCCGATCAGAGTCCAGCTGGCTTCCTGCCGGTTCCGGGTCGCTGGGCGGTTCTGCTGCTACCGCCTGTGGCTAAGCTGCCGGTACAGCTGGATGGTGATGAGCTGGACCTCGGGGTCGCCGGGTCGGAGGTCGATGGCTCTGAGGAAGAAGTCCAGCGCGTCGTCGGGTCGGTTCTGGCTGATCTTCTCCTTCCCGCTGCGGACCAGAGACTCGTAGCTGTCCGGGTCGGCACCAGACGAGGCGCAGCGGTCCATCTGCTCGCCGGGGGCCAGCTCCGGCTCCACGCTCGACTCCTCCAGGGTCAGGCGCTCGGGCGATGCTCCGTTACCATGGCAACTCTGCTCCTCCTCCGGCTGAGGCTCATCTTGAGCAGAACCCGCCATGCTGTCTCCGCCCGCTGCAGAGAGCCGCTCCGATGACTCTTCATCATCCTCATCAACATCATCCTCCATTCTGTAATCATCATCATCCTCATCATCTTCCTCTTCCTCTGTAAGCAGAGTCTCTCCAGCCATCACTTCCTGCTCAGAGTTCATCCCCAGCATCTTCTCTGCTTCCTCTTCATCGCTCTCGTCCTCCTCTGAGTCCTGGATGACAGACTGCAGCAGGGAGCGATTGGAGACCACAGACGTGTTTCCTGCAACGCTCCGTCTGGACCTGGGTGGAGACATTTTGGGCGTGGACGATCCGAGCGCCTGGAAGGAGCCGACCAGCTGCTGCTCCTCTTCATCACTGTCATAAATCACTGCTGCCCTCTTCCTCTTGGTGCCCACGATGGACTCGTTGGCGGACTTGTTGGAGGACCGGTCCAGACCCGAGACGCCGGTCTGTCTGCAGAGACTCTCCGTCAGGGACTTGTGGACGCTGAAGCTGCCGTTGAGCTGAAGCTCAGTCAGAAGTTTCTGCTCCTCTTCCTCGGTGTCGGCAGCGTCCTGACCCTCGTCTTCGTCGCTGTCCTCCAGCTCCAGGTTGAAGTTTCCGTGAGAAGACTCGAGCCCGCAACTCAGTCCGGAGGTGTCATACTGCTGAAGGTCCGAGTGGCTGTGGTTCTGCCGGTCGGCCTCGGAGGTTCTGGTCGGCCCGTCGGGCTTCTCGTCTGCGTTGATCTCAATCAGACTGGCATCCGGTCCAGAAGAGCCGCCTATTGGTTCTCCAGACAGATCAATGACTTCATTGCTGGACTTCTGATGGCGTTGCTTTCCTCCAGAACCGGACCGGTCCATATCCACCACCTCCGGGTCAGGAAGTGGAGGAGGAACTCCTGGCATTGGGTTCCTTGGTTTGTTCTCGTTGGTCCGGTGTCTGGTGTGGTCCGGCGGCTGTCTCAGCCAGGCTGGTTCTGTGCTGGACGCCATGCTCTCCGCCAGCTGCATCTGTAGGAACAGAAACAACATCAGCAAGAGAAGAGCAGGGTCACCTCAGGGTCAGAGGTCACAACATGAAGACATGACCAGAAACCCCAGAGCTCCATCTCTACAGGCCTCAGCCTAAAGATACTTCTCTCTAGAAACAAGATGGCTGCCGGACTAAGAGAGGAGATGCTGGGCTATAATGGACCTCTCATTAGCCATTAGGCACGGTAGTGGAGGGTTGATGCTGAGGGTTTTGTTGTGGCGCTACAGAACCTGAAAACCTTGTCAGTAAGTTTTTAACATGTTTCAGTTTCAGGCCTCCAGGCCACAGCACTGAGATCTGGTGGAAGTGACTTCAGAAAGCTGCAGCTGCTTCCCGGCCAAAGAGCCACAGCTGCAGGGTGACCCTCCATGCAGGTAAAGCCCTGGACCCTGCCCCCTGTGTCCCTACAGCCAAGGGAGACCCCCGAGGAGGGGGGCACTGGAGTGCCAGTACGAGATCCCCTTGGGGCAAGATCCCCAACTGGGTCCTATTTGTCTCGTCACACTTATTGAGTGACAGCCAAGGTCAGGTATCTCTGACAGATCGCTAAAAACTCAGAGTGGATCATAGATTCATCTGTCCAAACTGGGTCAACCCTGTGGGGAGTAGGGCAACAGAACAATGAGCCCAAATACAGCAGCTAATCTACAACAGAATGGCTCGGAGAAAGAAGAATGAATTTGCTGCAGTTGCTTAGTCAATGTCCTGACATTACGATGACGAAAAGCTTTGGTGGAACCTTCAGGGGGCTGAGCAGAACGTCTGAAATAACCAGGTTTGTTTAAACTTGGCCAGAGTTTGTTTAAACATCGGGAACCTGCGGAAACGTGTCCCCAGTACAACCCGGACTGTCACCATCTGGCCTGAGGATGCCTCTCACCAACTACAGGACTGCTTCCAGAGAACTGACTGGGAGGTTTTTACACATCAGGACCTGGAGAACTACACCTCAGCAGTCTTGGACTACATCAGGTTCTGCACAGACAATGTCACCAGGAACAGACTCATGAGGATCTATCCGAATAGGAAACCCTGGATGACTAAGGAGGTCCGGGGCCTCTTGAAAGCCAGGAATGCTGCTTTCAGGTCTGGGGACAAAGCAATCTACAGTCTCACTCTACAGCCAACCTGAGAAGAGGCATCTGCCAAGCTAAGGCATCATACAGAGGGAGAATAGAGAAGCAGCTCAGGAGCAACAACACCAGGCAGGTGTGGCAGGGTGTCCAGCACATTACAAACTACAGATCCAGCAACCAGCCATGCACGGAGGGAACCACTTCCCTGGCAGAGGAGATGAATATCTTCTTTGCCCGCTTTGAGGCGACACCTACCACAGCTCCACCACAGCTGCCTGTTCCATGCAGACATGATTTGCTCTTTCACCCACCTGCAGCTCAGACTCCGCCTTCATTAGCTCCTGAGCCTTCTGGACTCGCCCTTCGATGTAGTGACATGCCTCCTGGTCTTCAGGGTCGTCATCATGGTTCACATCAAGAGAAAACATGAGGTCGTGGTCTGAAATCCCAAACATGTGCATAGCATGCAGTTGAGCGATGTGCTCATCTAGAGCTGGGTCAGTCCGTCGTTCTCTGGAGTGCAGATCCTGCAGCTGAAGTTGGGTGCTTGAAGACCTTGGGTCCTCCAGGGTGAAGAGCTCCTTCAGTTCTTGTCTGCTGAAGTACCTGAATGGGTTCTTTGTGTCTCCGGTATTCTGCCTGATCAGGGAGTCTTTGAAAACCTGCCGTCTGTAGATCTTCTCCTCCACCGTTCCACAGGTTATCAGTCTGTAGATCACTACGTTTTCTGTCTGGCCAATGCGGTACGCTCTGTCGACAGCCTGAGCGTCTGTGGCAGGGTTCCAGCTCGGATCATAGATCACTACTCTGTTTGCTGCTGTCAGGGTGATGCCCACTCCTCCAACCTGAGTGGTGAGGAGAAACACGGAGTAACGTTTGTCTTTTTGAAACCGAGAGATCAGTTGTTCTCGTTCTGTGATCTGTGTGATGGTTCCATCCAGTCTCAGCAGTTTGAACCCTCTGTTGCCGAGGATCCGTTCGAGGATGTCGAGGACTGTCCTGTAGTGAGCAAAGACAAGCGTTCGGTGGCCTTCCTCTCTGAGTCGCTCCAGAAGAGCCAACAGAAAGACAAGCTTTCCAGATTCTGATATCAAAGTTTCATCTGAAATGTTTGCGATGCTCTTAACATCAGTCTCATGATTTTCACCCTGAGGATTTTGATCCAGGCCTAACTGTGCAATAGCATTGGCAGACAACAGTCTCGGATGGTCACACAACTTCTTCAGGATGTTTAATTCAGCCAGAGGTGATTTGGTGGTCATCAGCAGCTCCTTGATGTGGTCCAAACTGATGAACTGTCTGTAAATGTCCTCCTGAACGGCACTCAGGTAAGTCCAGACGATCAGGTCATTCTTTCGGGTGAGCTTGGGCATGACTGCCCCAGAGGTTGGCTGATCTTGAGGGTATTGGTGGTTATCAGGTTCTGGGTTTGCCTCTTTTCCACCAGTCTTCTTCTTCTGCACTTCTGATTTTGTTCTACGAAGGAAGTAGGGCTTGATCAGAGTCATGAGGTTCTCAGACATCCTGCACCCAAGAGCCTTTTCCCCAGGAGTAGCATCCTTCTCCCTTGCGCGAGTGATGGGGTTCTCATACTCTGTTTTGAACGTCTTGGCTGTTCCCAGGAGAGTTCCCTGACAGGCAAAGTCAAAGAGGGTCCACATTTCTCTGAGGTTGTTCTGGACCGGAGTTCCCGTCAGGAGAATCCTGTTCTTGGAGGGAATGGCGTAGGCACTTTTGGCTGTTTTGGTGGAAGAGTTTTTAATCTTGTGTGCTTCATCCAGGATCATGTAGTCCCAGCAGAACTCCTTTCCCTGAAAGGAGGCCAGCTGCTGCCAGTTGTTCATCAGCATGGTGTAGGTGGTGATGATCACTCCTCCTCGCCTCTGAACTTTCTCCAAACTCCTGGTCCTCTCTGCTTTACTGGGACCGTGGAAGTCCTTCACCCTCATTCCTGGAGTCCATTTGCTGAACTCCTTGACCCAGTTTGTGATGAGGGAGGTTGGCATGACCAGAAGAGTGTGTTTTATCAGGTCGTTGTCATACATGCCAGAGAGGAAGGAGATGATCTGGATGGTCTTCCCGAGTCCCATGTCGTCCGCCAGAACTCCTCCTTTCTGGCCGTCCCTGTAGAGGCCGTACAGGAAGGAAACTCCGTCTCTCTGATAGTCGTACAGCTTGTCATACAGTTCTTTAAACAGCAGTAAGCCGCTGTTGTTCACATTGACAAACTCGTCGTCTTCATCCTCCAAGTCATTCTCAGCCAGGAGTTCTTCGATCTTCTTTATTCTGCTCTCCAGTTTGGGAGTTTGGTGAATGCTGAACGCCTGTTTGAACAGCTTCAGAGCTTGATGAATGTCTCCTTGTTTGGCAACAGCTTTGCCGTCTGAAATCAACCTGAAACACAAAGAACTAGAGCTGTCAAGATTCCTTGAATGATTTGAATATGGTTTCAGAGTTTTGTATAATCTTTGTCCATGTTAACTAAAAAAAGTTTAAAGAAGTCCATTAAGAGTCTGAAGCACTCCACACCAAGTTATAGTCTCACATTTAAAAGTTTGCATTGATATTGCAAATTAAAAAATAAATAAAGACTTTATTGAGCCCAAAGGGAAATGTAACTAATTAATTAAATGAGTGAGCTGATCAAGCGGTGTGGCTTTTATACCAGATCTATACATCAGTGGAGTGAAAATGAGTCGTCACACAGGGTTCATATAAATACTGGTACAGGTGAACCTGCTGTGCAAGAACACGTTCCAAATAATCCCTTTTAATGAACGGCGGCATGCACAATCTGTGCAAGTTACAAAAGTGTTTAGGTGTGCACCGACTCGCTGTGACAGTGTGAGGCCAAGGCGCAGGACAGGGACAGCGTGACTGGAGCGTGCCTCACATGCACCCAGTTCAACTACAAACCTAGCTTAGCACAGTGCTACATAGTAAAACATAGTTTAACAAAGCCTGGAGGCAGATAATTTTCCTTGAAGAATTAAAAAATTGAGGTTTGTTACAAACCCCAATGTCACACTGACACCAGCACTAAACCATCAGTAACTTCATGTTTCTCCAGACTGACGGGCCTGAACATCATCCGGCTTTCTTCAAACAACATTTGTTGGTATATGGAAGCCCAACGGTCTCAATAATCACATCAACAAGCAATCCAACTGCCATCACAGTTAAACAGTCCATCAGCTGTTTCAGGGTTTATGTATCTGTTACCTTCCACTTCCTGAGAGATTTATGGTCAAACTGAGTCCAGCACTGAATCACATCAGAAAAACATGTGACAGTGTTGGTTAATGTTGAGATAATGATGTCATTTATATAAACAATGAAGTGTTAATGTGTCTCACAGTAAATAGACCTGCATGAAAACTCGTCTGTTTATCTGAACAAAGTTCTTTTGAAAAGGTTGCTTCTTGCTGTTTTGGTCTTAAAACATCGTTTTAGTTTTTTAATGACTCCAATTTACCAGCTTTCTATGCTGCATTAAACAAAAGGTTTTAATTAACCTAAGGCCTTTCAGTCACAACTTATTCAAACTGGATGGAAATATAAAAGTTTTTTATTTTAAAGTGAATTTACTGCCTCACTAATAGGTGGTAAAATAAATATTTTATTTAGGGTAATTCTCCATTTTACCATCTGGAGTTTTTAGTTTTCATTTGTTGCAACATAATCTTTTTATCCAACAGTGTTTTGATTTACAAAAATCATAAAAGTCCCTCATTCATCTGTTTTATCTGTTAAATTCAGGTGGAACTGGACCAGTGCTCTTTAAACTGGTTAAATTGCCATAAAAGTGCTTCTACTGGGAATGTTACCAACTAGATTAAAATATACAAAAATGAACAGATTAGGCGTGCCGTGGTGGCGTAGCGGTTAGCGCGACCCATATTTGGAGGCCTTCAGTCCTCAACGCGGCCGTCGCAGGTTCGACTCCCGGACCCAACGACATTTGCCGCATGTCTTCCCCCCTCTCCTTCCCTGTTTCCTGTCAGCCTACTTTCATATAAGGGACACTAGAGCCACAAAATACCCCCTGGAGGGGTAAAAAAAAAATATATATTTTTAAAATAAATGAACAGATTGTGCTTGAATGAATCTACATTTGCTAAAACATAAAATAAAACCAGTGAAATGGTTCAGATATGAGTCTTATCTGAGCTGCTTATGGACATTTTATTTTTCTCAAGTGTTCAGAATATTAGAAAAATTGCTGAAACAAATTGAAGAAGTTGGAGAATGTTAGTTTGTTAACTTATGTTTATAGCAAAGACATATAAATCAAAAAATTAAATGTAAAACTTTAACATTTCATTACCTGCTGTATGCTTCCATCTGGTCTTCCATACACAAAGATCTGTAAAAACACAGTTTGGGTCAGAACCAGAACCAAACCAGAGGATACATCCAGACCCAACCGGAAACCAAACAGCTCAAAGATTTATCAGATATTTCTCTTGTTTTGATTTTACCATAAATCGCTGCTTGCTGCTCATTTGATCAATTTATGGTCAGTTTTGTCTCCAACCTTCGTCTGCATCGACTCAGACTCACTAGCTCTTCATTTAAAGTCATATTTAATGTCTGCAGTTAAGAAATGTTGTTTTATGACTTTAAATGTATTTATAACCTGCATCCAAACCACCTGGAACAGATTCCTCTTCAGGTGAAAGAGCAGCGGCTGTGAGAGTTGAGCATTAGCTATAAAAATTTCTTTAAATTAATCATTAGGAAATGTTTCAAAACAACAATAAGAATAATTTACATCAGGGCATCCAAAGCGTATTCTGACTGCAATTCAAGCATAATTCTGCCCCCCAGCACAGGATGTTGATCCACATGGAGAAATATTACACATTAATTAATTACTACAGACAAATTAAAATATTATTAATAGGGAAAATGGTATGTACAGCACAAAGTATGTATTTTAATAACCAGGCTTCTTCTCACGTTGTCTTCGGTCTGTTGCTAGCATCAGTTAGTTGCTAACTAGCTTTTCTATTATAAACCATGGGAACGTCAGCTAGCTGTGATGCTAACTCAGCCGTTCATATAAACAGCCGTTAGAGTCGCTTCACTTACTTCTCCAGCCTGTCAGAAACCTCCGACATCTCCCCGCCATCCTTACAGCCCTCCATGTTTTCATACAAATTAAATCTACTTTATTGTATCTTTAACTTCAAAACGACAAAATCAGCAGCTGCCTCCTCAAAAGAAACTTCCAAGAGATTTGATGTTTTCAACGTTTGAAGCAGAGATTCTTCCCCCCGCCAATTCAATACAGCCAACCAGAGAGCACGCTATCGTGACGCAGACTCACGTTGTCCAATCAGAAAGGAGATATGGGTAAAAAAAAAATCGAACACAGTCTTATGACAACTGGTTATATGTAATTGGGAAGTCACACACTAATATACATATATATATATACATATATATATATATATATATATATATATATACATATATATATATATATATATATATATATACATACATATATATATATATATATATATATATATATATATATATATATATATATATACATATATATATATATATATATATATATATATATATATATATATAATCATGAGACTGAGGGGAGGTCATACCAATCTAGATGAAATCTCGTGACTTTACCTACTTTTTATTAAATAAGTTAGAGCTTGTCGCTGCGGAAGGTGGCGCTGCTGAGCCTCTGTGTGTCAATCAAAGCGAAGAAGAAGACAAAAAGTAAACAGGAAGCGCTATTTCACAGCAGATTTTCTCCTTGTTTTTTGTGTTTTTTCTGTCAAACTGTGATTTTTAGCCGTAGTCAACAACTTCTCATGCAACTATCAGGTTTTATTTGGTCATAAATCATCAGGTTTATCGGTCCGCTAGGCCGCCATGTTCGGTTCTGGAGGAGAGATGAGCAACGCGCAGCTTTTCCAGCAGGTCAGAATATTAATAACCTTTAAAACTTGATATGTTTATTTCATTACGTTATTCAGAAGCTAAGATCTATACTGAATAATTTTTCTCATATTTGGTGGAAATATCATTTATAACGTTTGTTTATTTTTAGAGTAGTCCATGTTCTACTTGAATTGTCAATATTTCTTACAAAAAAGATTACTAACCATATAAATATTATTTAATATTCTATTTTAACTATTTATCTAAGACATATTCATCTGTATTAAACTATAAAAGGGAAAATAATCATATAAACAAACCATTTCATACCCAGGAGTTCAACCATTGTGGTAAGATTTATTTCTCTTCGTTTTTATAGATTACAGACAAAAGCAAAAACAAATATTTGACTTAAAACTTTAATAGTTCTTCATTATGTTATCAAGACTTTATATTTCTTCCCATTTCCATCAGTTTTGGTTCCATCTGTGTTTGGGTCAATTAGCCTTTTCTAAAAATCGGTGACCTTTGACCCGTTAAAGAGTCCAGTGTGATTCCAGGTTCAGGGTCGGTTTGGATCGGTCGGAACCAACATACAAGGTCTTCCAGACTCAGGTGTAATGTTTGTGTGTGGGCTGCAGGTGGCGCTGCTGCGCTGGCTGTCCTCGCAGTCTGAGGCCGACCGGAAGCTGCTGGCAGCGGTGACGGGGATCCAGGTGGGCCGCGAGCTGCTGAACCGGATCACTGGCCAGGACCAGGTGGACGCTTACAAGGTGTGCGTCCGGCTGCAGGAAGCTGCTGAGGTGAGATGTTTCCAGAACAAACAGCGGTCCTGATGCTGGTTCTGGTTCTATTCAGAGGGAATGCATCCTGAGCATCGCGGGTTTCCTCCAGAAGAACCCGCGGGCCTCGCAGGCCCAGATCAACGCCGAGGTGGAGAAGAACGTTCTGCTGTTCGCAGCGCGGGTCAAAGCCCTGGAATCCGCTCCCTTACTCTGACTGGAGGGGAATTTTTCACACCCAGAGTTCAAACTACATCCTTTCTGAGCTGAACCTCAAGGCCTTTCACAATAAAAGCTTCATTTGTGTCGCCTTTTTTTATTCTTTAAATCTTAAAACATTTTTATCTTTTACTCTAAATCAAGAAATAAACAGAAGCTGTTCTTTAATAACTGGGTTTATTTTGTTTGTGTTTTCCAACATCGTTTTGTATCAATAAGACAACCGAGTTTCATTGACAAACTTCATTTCATCTTCTAAATCATTCTCAGCAGGAGTTTTGCAATCTTCTTTATTCTGCTCTCTAGTTACAACAGTGAGAACTGTGATTATATGCCAATCCACCTGGGGGCACTGTCACTGTCAGTAGCTCAAGTTATGGGGTTTGTACTCTTTATGTTATGTGTTTCTGTGACGATCATGGTGGAATAAAGTTCACCCAAAACAGAAGTTATTTTTACTAAGCTCAGGCAGTCGGTTTGTTTCAGTCTTTAGTGTAAAACTCAAAATGAATCCATGAAGAATCTGAACACCAAGTTATAGAGACACTTTTACAAGCTTGTGTTGAATATGTGAGCTGATCATGTAGCGTGGCTTTTATTTCTGACGTACACGTCAGTGGACTGTTCTTCAATTGTTGGATTTCAGTTTTAAATTTTAATAATTATGTTTAGTGGGGATTTTATTTTTCTCTCAATAAATTATAATTTAATAAACATTATCAATATTTTATTATACAGAGAATGAAACTGAAATCGCAGAGCTCCATCCCATAAATCTGGAGATATTAGCAGATGAGAAACTCAGTTATTTCATATCTAAGCTGATTTCAGATTCTCAGAAATTTTACTGGTTAGATATCATCAGAATCAGAACCAAAAAAGCTGCTGATGGTTCTGATGAGTCTGTTCCAACAGAATCAAGTTTTTTTCTCATTTTTATCTTCTGTTATAATAAATCAGACAATGAAGTGACTGGATGTGATGCTGACTCGGCATGCAGGAGGAACCAGAACCTTGGACCTTCCAGAACCAGAATCTGACGGATCTGCTGCTGGTTAAATGTTTTACTGAGTAACAGAGAAAAGTTTATTTTATAGTAGCAGGTTTCATGTTGTGTGCAGGTTCTGGTCCAGTCAGTGAGGTATGCATTAGATGCTTCTGGTGGTTCTGCTGGTCCGGTCGGTGGTTCTGTTGGTTCTGCTGGTCAGCCAGGCTCGCTGCCTCTGGAGAAGGAACCCAGCTGCTTGGTGTTGGCGTCCCTGAGTTGCTGCAGCTGCCGTTGGCCGCGGCGGTACAGATACTCGATGTGCATCACGTCCGTCTTCTTGATGCACGCGTTCTCCCGGAACTCGTCCCGTATTCTGGGCAGGAAACCCGGTTTGTCCTTCCCGGCCCGCAGGAAGTGGCGGTACAGAGCCAGGACCTGCTTCTGCAGCTTGCTGTGCCGCGACATGGCCCGGTTCTGGAGACGGTTCCGATCAGAGAGACACCGAACACATCCTGGACCTGGATCAGAGCTCCCAGCCAATCACAGAGCTCCAAGGTTCCTAAACGCTCTGTATCTGTATCTGCACTGCTCTGGTTCTGGACCCTGAACGCAGCACCGCTCTGGTTCTGGACCCTGAACGCAGCACCGCTCTGGTTCTGGAAGCTTTGTCAGGAAAACAAGAAGAAGAGATGAATTATTAAAAATGTGATGTGACAATTTCAATTCAGTTTTCAGCTCTTTAAATACAGGATATAATTTACAGAGTGACAAAGAATTGTCTTCTGTGTAGGATTTATTTACATAATGGTATGACACTGTATCCTAAAATAAGTGGGCACATTTTAGTTCACGCTGTGTTTGAGTCGGTGTTCTTGTTGCCAGTTTGTTGAGTAAAGGTCACTTATTGACCTCTATGGGCCAATATTGTTATTTTAGATAATTTACCCAAGTTTGTTTGTTGGATTAAACGATAAATAAAACAAGTATTTTGGACTCATGACTGTCCTTTTACTGCTCTGTCCATCAACATAACATAATCATGCAGAAATGATCAGTGGATGTTGGACTGAACACAACATGGATGGATGGACGGTTGGATGGACAGTTGGATGATGCTGAGCCAGACTTTAGAAAGGCCTTACGGTATCAGCAGCCCAGTCCTCTGACTTCAGTTATATGCTGAACGTATTTTACAAACATTGCACCTCATATTAAAGTCACAGGTTTATTTCGCATGTGTGTTTATTTTAAATTAAAATATTGTTAGCTTTTTATTAATTGAAACAACATTCAAATATTTGAACATGGAAAATATGAAGTCATCTGCCAGATGTTTTAACTGACTACCCATTTTTACCAGCAGATCAAACTTCTGTAGAATAATAATTTTTGTTGCTTTTTGGGGGGCTAGTGGAGGCACCAAAACTGTCTCCAGCCCAGGGCCCTGATTCTTCTAAGTCTGGCACTGGTTAGCTGGACTCTTTCACAGCTTCACCTGGTCCTACTAATATGACTAAACTTAGAGAATAAAAACTTTAGCATTTTTTTCATCTTTAAAATCCCACAGAAATGATAATCAGATAGAAACAGACGTTCAGGTGACTCTTAAAGAAACATTTAATCGAATAACACACAATAAAACAATAAAATGCGCCTGAACGATGATGAAATATGAAGCTGCTTTAAACTCACGCGCTTAATGAAGATGTTCCGATTAAAGCCAGTTAATATTTGTCCGTTAAAGGTAATAAACCTTAGATTTAGAAGCGGCTAGCTGCTGCTAGCTTCCTCTGTGACCTGTTTCTGAGTTACAACACAGGATCTTAGCGAAAAAACTACAAAACACGTGACTTCCGGTGGCACCTTTAAAACAAACTCAGGATTCAAAAATTCATTACAAATCACTAAACAGAACCGAAACATCCGGTTTTTCATTAATGCAATGAAATTAAAAAAAAAAACAAAAACAATTTGAGTGAAACGTAATGTCAGACCGGAACCGGAAACAGGGTTCGTTTCCGGTTCGACTTCGAATGAAGCAGTGAATGGAGCGGAGCCGAATACAAACAGGTCTGTGGTTTAAATCCATTTAGAGTTTCTGACAGGCGCCCGTAAAACCCGCCCGTGTTGCCATGGTAACGGCAAGTTAACAAGTGCATTAAGCTACTTCCGGTTTGGTTTCTGGTACCTTTTGGCATCTTGAGAAGGACTTGAGAAGGGGCGGGGACGGACCACAGTCAGTCTCATACCTAATTTGGAAATGGGACATTGCACTCCGGAAGTGAAGGGGGCGCTATTTCCTATATTATCCGCGGTTTCCCGTTTTTATTTTCTTTTGAAATCTGTGATACACCTTCACCTTTAGGAAGAAGTTTCACTCTCAGCATGTATTTGAACTTCTCTCAAATTTAATTGAGCAAAAGTCAATAACAAACAAATGAATTAGGTCAGAAGAATAACAACCAGGATTGTTAAACAGATACAAGCAAAAATTTACATTTTTGTTTTTATGGTGCCATGTACAATATATTATTCTGAGACTTTTTGTTGGTAGAGTCCTATATATAGGAAAAAATAAGATGAAACTATTTAGTCTGTTACTTGGAAATTTTCCTTCGACTCTAAAACGATAAATCATATTCATAGAATCACATTATCAACAATTTGTGAATAGAGCAAAAATACTTAGCAAGCTATAGGTAAATGTTATCATTTAGTTTGGTTAAGAAAAATTATTGCACTGTCAATAAATGACTTCTAATAGATGTTATATTTGCTAGAGGACAACAGTAACATCTTCATGAGCTCAAAGGTTCAAACTGATGAATAAAGAGGATGGATTTCTCTGCTGAAATATTCCTGCCATCTTTCATGTTCTTTCAGCAAACAGTTGAGACAGAGTTGTTTTTGGTTTCACCACCATTTACCTGCTGTTTTACCTGCCATAGAAAATATTCTTAAAAGATTGTCTGTTAGTCTGCAGCTCATGTGACCAAACCAGCCGAGGAGATAAAAAGTTAAAACTTGAGTTAAAATGTTGTTTTAACTTGAGTTAAGACTCAAGTTAGGACGTTAAGTTTTAACATTTTAACTCAACAAGCTCTGACTAGAGGTTATACACAACCTCTAGTTGGGTAACCCCAAGATCACTGGGTCTAAAAACACAGAGTCTCTGAGAACATTTCTTAAAAATATAGCCAGAGTTTTCAGCAAAGTTAAGCTGACTGTCCAGGAACGACCCGAGGAATTTAATATTTACCACAGTTTCAACAGGTTGGTCATCAAGTGAAACTGGAATCACTTTCAGGTTTTGTTTATGTCATTTAATTAGCTCTACTTCCTAAAGGAAATGAAAAGGTATCTTCTTTAGTGAGGGAATTTATCTTTTACTGTTCCAGTAATGCCAGAATTATTAATAAATAATAAAGACGTTGTGCTATTCTGATTTAGTAACAGAATTAGATTAGTTGTGTTACCACCCCACGCCACTAGAGGCAGTATCAGGCCCAAAAAGATTCAACTAAGGAGCAGATTTAGAAGTTCACAGAAAGCTTCAGAATTTGTTAAAAACTGTGAGCTGAGCTGAAGTAAATAAAAGAGAGAAGTTCAAAAACATGCTGAGAGAAAAAATTTCAAAAGGAAAATAAAAACGGGGTAATATAGGAAATAGCGCCCCCTTCTCTTCCGGAGTGCAATGGTCCCATTTAAAATTAGGTCTGAAACTGACAGCGGTCCGTCCCGCCCTTCCTGTTTGCTGCAGTGAGGTGAACGTGGGCATCTTGGGTCGATTAAAGGGCTGTTTCACCATTTCTAAAGGCTGAAGGATTTTACTTTAACATCCAGAACACCGAGATCAGACAGAACCGGGCCGGAACTGAACCCCCGGACCTCTGGGTTTCTGTTTCTGACTGAAGAGACTTGCATCAACATGGCAGAATATTATGACCTCTGAGGGTTGGGGGTTAGAGGGTTTCAGTCATCAACAGATCATCTTGACCTCTAACTGGGTCAGAACCTCTCCAGAACTGCAGCTCATAACGGTTTTCAATGAGAATGGTCCAGTGGAGGGGTCAATGGTCACGAAGGTTCAGTGAGGCAGACCCAGTAGAACTCCTGGTGGTTCTGTGTTCCTGCAGGCATGGAGATGACGGCGAAGGAGCGGCAGCAGGTGGAGGAGCAAGTGGAGCAGCTGCTGAGCGGCCAGGGGTCAGAGGTCACTCTGTGTGACCTGGGTCTGGAGCTGAGCAAGCCAGCGACTCTGAGGAAGAACGTCACCTACATCGTCTGCGGCATCATTTTCAACGAGCAGGTGAGCAGGACCGACCCAAAAACCAAGATGGCGGCACCAGAAGCTTCATCCAGCTGTTAGCATTAGCATCATTGGTGGTTAGCAGTGCTGTTTAAGTGTTGCTTTTTATTTTAATTATTTCAAAGTAACATCAGCTAATAAACACTGAATTCACATTAAACACCAAATTTAATAACTTATATTTCCCCAGGAGAGAAGAGTTTACCTGTTATGAATAACAGAAATCTTTTCTCCAGGACCAAAAGCTTTTAGTTTGTTTCATTCAGTGTTATTTCTATTTTTATATAATATTTATATTTATGCAGGAGGAGGTGCTGATGGTGCAGGAGGCGAAGCCCGACTGCTACAAGCAGTGGTACCTCCCAGCGGGGCGGGTGGAGGTGGGGGAGAGCCTGGAGGAGGCGCTGCGGAGGGAGGTGAGTCCAGCCTGTCACCGTGGTAACGGGAGCTCAGGTCACCTGATCCCGTCGCTCTGCAGGTGAAGGAGGAGGCGGGCTTCGACTGCCAGCCAATCACGTTGCTGCTGATCCAGGAACAGGGACCGCAGTGGATCCGCTTCATCTTCCTGGCCCGCATCACAGGTCAGAGGTCACGGCCGCTCCGACAGGGAGGCAGGGGTCGGGGTCAGGTGGGCGGAGCCTGAAGGTGTGCTTCCTGTCTGTCAGGAGGAAGCCTGAAGACTCTGGTGGCGGCGGACCAGGAGTCTCTGCAGGCGTCCTGGTGGGACCGACAGTCCAGCCTGTCCCTCAGGGGGCGGGACATCCTGCGCCTCATCGACTACGGACTCAGGTCAGAACCAAATGCTCCGACCAGAACCAGAACCACGGTGACCACCTGGAGAGGTCAAAGGTCAGGTTCTGGTCCGGTTTGCATCCTGTGGATGGGCCAAAAGTATTTATACGGATCAGTAACCAGAACATTCTGTTGGTGTGAAACATTTGATCCAGATTAAATCAGGTCTGAAGTGTGCTGACCTCTGACCCTGCTGCCTTCAGGTACCACAGGAGCCCCTGGCACGGCGCCTCGCTGCCTCTGGACCTGAGCTGCCGCCACATCGTCCAGCGGACGCTGCTGCTGTTCGTCGGAGCCGAGAAACGGGTCTGGATCCTGCTGGTCCAAGGTAATCGCTCTCTGCCGTCACCATGACAACTGGACGCCATGCTGTTACTCATCTCCGCCGCGCCCCACAGCCCCGACCCCCCACCTGCCCACAGCGGCGGCCCTGAAGACGCACGCCGTGACGTGGGCAGCCAACATGGCGGTGCAGGAGGCGCTGCCGGCGTCGTACTACGACCACGACATCGCCACGCTGGGCGTCCTCAGCCTGCAGCACAACGGCCGGCAGCACGGCCGCACCGATGGCGTCTGCTTCAACACGCTGGCGGCGCTGGCGCCTGACCGGCCGCAGCGGGACGAGGACGGCCTGGCGGCGGAGCGGCCTGCGCCCGCCATGCCCCCTCCGGTGGAGAACCCGCGCTACGTCTGGATGGAGGTCCGGGCGCTGGCGCTGAGGGAGGAGCTGTTGAGGCAGAGCCAGAACCCGACCCTGCTCCCGATCCAAAGCCTGTACTGACAGGAAGTCACTGCCGCCGGGCTCTTATTGTGAAGGGAACGCCGCTACGTTCAGCTTTTATTCTGAAATGTAATGATGACAGTCCGACCTGCCGGTTCAAACCCACCGGACCTTCAGAACCTGGTTTTAACAGAACCTGAACAGAACCGGGGCGAGTTTCAGAATAAAAGCCTTGAAAACGTCTCCAGGTGAATAAAAAGCCATAAAGACACTCCGGGTTCTGCAGGACAAACGGGTCGGAACGGTTCTGCTCAGCAGGAAAAACACACATGAGTACGGAGGCCTGAAGGGGACAAAATAAATCAAAACTAAAACTTCCTGTTTCAGCTCCTGTTTTACAACAGATTTAGTTTCTTAAACATTTTAAAGACACTCGCACTTTGATAAAAGTATCTTAAAATATGTAGCTTATGTTTGTTTGCACCGTTTCTTATTTCTGATATTAATGTTATTTTTATATTGTGTTCGTTTCACAGATGGAAACAATTCAGTTCAATCATTAATTACATATACCATGAAATTAATAAAAGTTTAACTAATTGATTCACAGTGTAACTAAATTCAAAATCTTTTTACCAATAAACTGTCTAAATTATTGCATAAATTTTTATCTTTATGTTTCTGTGGAAGTTGTGACATTTTTGTGATAGTCAATAATTTCTCAGACTCTAAATTGTTTCATTGTGACTGTACAGGCACAGAAACAATAAATTAATCATGCACACCATTAATTATGTACTTATTAAATTATTTAAACCTTATTTTAATTTTTATTCTTGGATGATTGCATATTTAGTTGCTTGTTTGCTGTCCTGTTTTATTTTTTGTTGGATGTTTGGATGTTGAGTCTGAAATGAAGTTTAATTTCTATTTATTTAATTTAGTCTCTTTTTGCCTCCTTAAAACAACTAAGATAAATAATTTATTATAAAGTTTTACCAGGAGGGACGCTGTGTTACAGGTCGTAGTTTTACGGTTGAAAGTTTAAAGTCTGAGTTTCAGAGCTGATCAGAACTTTATCTCGTTCTTGCCTGGATGACCTTTGACCCTTGGATCCAGTAATGCGTCCCAGCTGCTGTTCTCTGGGTTCCCCAGCAGGAGTCGCTGTTTCACAGGGATCCTACAGCCGTAGATAGGAAATAATTTGCTCGTTTGTTGTAGAAAATGTTGAGTTTTTTGTCAGAAGTTTCTGCCTGGTTTTATGATCTGGATCGGCTGCTGAGGCTCGTTTGGATCCACCAGAACCTTTAATGAAAATAATGAGAGTGGCTCTTCAATCGGACCCAGACGGGTCAGAACCCGGATGTTCTGGCTGCACATCATCTTCATCATCATCATCATCATCATCTTAGTCCAGTTCTGCTGAATCAGCGTCACAGTAAAACCCAGAGGAACTCAAACAGCCATTGTTTCATTTCACAGCAGAACTAAATAATTTATTCAGAAACATTTTATGAATCTAAACACTGAAACTCGTCCGTCGCTCCTGCTGCCCTCTGATTGGCTCATGTCTGGTCAGCTGACTTCTCCGTCTTGGCCTTGCGGACGAAGCCGTCGTTCAGCTTCTTCAGGTGTTTGTTCCGGTTCTCCAGACGGACGACCCATTCCCCCCTCAGCCTGAAAACACACAACACCACCCGGTCAGGACGGCTGCTCAACATGCGGCACGCGGACCGAACTGGGGCGTCCAGGACAGAGATGTGGGCCCCAGCAGGAGCCGCTCACATTCTGTTCTTGTTGCTGAGATCAGACATTTTCTTCTAGACCAGAAAATGTAAAATCAGTTGACTCTATAAAGGCTGAATTTTAATGTTTTGGATTTTCACAGACATCTTTTTTTAGTTTATTTGTTTCATTAAAATGTTTCTCAGTTTCTGGTGAGAAGGTTGAAAAAAACAGAATAGAAATTTTCTACATTTTTAATTTTAAAAATCATAATTTTGGCCTGCGAGTGCTTGGATAACACCACTCTAGATGCATTTTTATCTGTCAGAATGTCCCAGTCAAAGTTCAGACCTAAATCTAAGGACAATCTAAAGCGTTATGCGTTGTTACAGTTCATACGCCGTTTTATGGTCAGAATATTCAGGAGTGTAAAAAACAAACTCCTAGCGTAGCGCTATGCTAGTCCAACAACAAACGTGGCGTGCTGGAATGTAAGGTCACGTTTTTCTGTCCAATCAGAGGACTGTGCTGCGTGACTCCTGTAGCTCCGCCCCAAACGGACCAAACTGTGGTCCAATCTGGTCCATTTTTCATGACTTGGATCAGGAAATTTTCACAAAAACAATCAGGAAATCCTGGAGGGACTGACTGTCCTACGGAGAAGTCTCAAACATCCTGAACATCATCCCTGTTCTGTCCGCTTTAATCCAACTCCAGTCTGCCTAGTCAAAGTCCGGTCCGGTTGATGAGGTGTGAACGCTAATCGACCTCTGACCTCTGGTCCTCCAAACCTCGGTCTGGGTTCGGTTGAAGTGAACTCTGGTTCGGTTTGAATGTGAACGCCAAGCGGACCAGAGACCGCTGCAAACTGCTGCAGGAAGTGGACTGCAGTACAGGGCATTCTGGGTAAACATAATTGAAGCTAATGTGCTAGCCTAGCTCTAGCAGACTAAAGAGAAATCCTCCAACACTAAAATCTGACGCCTCCATCTTGTTTCCATCTGGTGAAGAAGGAAGTTGCTCTCAGTGTCTTCAGAGGTTTTTGTGTCGTTTCCTTCGGTGGTTCTTGGTGCAGCGCCCCCACAGGCCAGGAGGGGAACAGGTTGGTTTGACTCAGAACCAGAGCAGCTGGAGGTGGAGCAGATGATGGAGTTCTGGTTCCAGTAGAACCGGGTCGACCTGACCATCAAGAGGAAACATTCTCAGAGATTTGTCAAGGCTCAGAGTCCGGTATGTTAACGAGTCGTCACAAAGACAGAGGAACAAATGTGAGAGCATGCCAGCAGGTTGGAGAACAAACACAAGTACAGACCTGTGTGTGTGTGTGTGTGTGTGTGTGTGTGTGTGTGTGTGTGTGTGTGTAAGCTGACTCTCTCTGTCAGCTGTCCTCACCATTTCTGTGCCGCCTTCCTGACGAGTTTTCCGGATTATTCCATTTGTTCTTTCAGCTGCTGATAATCCTGCTGACCTCGGCAGAGTCAGAACCACAGACGGAAACTCGCCCAGAACATCTTGACCCGAACGGGTCATTTATTCAGGAACGTGTGGACCACCTGAAGGAGTTCTTCCACCAACTGAGACCCAGTGCAGCCTGGTTCTGGTTCTGACCCGTTTCCATGGATGCATGCCTACAGCTCTGATTCTGTTTCAGCTGAACCTGAGGGTCACCAACCTTTAGCTCCAGGCTGACACCAGATATTTCAGAAAATCATCAAACCACATTTTTCACACTAATGTACGATTGTGAGTTTATTACAAATTTTCTGCAAAATGTTCAAAAACCCTGAGTTGAAGTTCTGCCAACTCCCTCCTGCAGGTGGCAGTGTTTCCCATTCCTCTGCTACTTCAAGTTTAGCTGATGTCAAGTTACAGTCCATGATTGATGAGAAGTGAAACAAAAAGTCGTATTTACCGTCAAATTTTAACGCAAGCAGAGCAGAGCAATCCGACATGAGAGGGAGGAAATTATCGTAAAAACAAAACGCAAATATTCCTAAAAACGCGCCACAAAATAAATGATTTTGGTTTAAAAAAACTATTGTGAACTATTGGAGGGATTGGTCTGTGTCATCGCTACTGGAAGGATTTTAATGTTGATGCAAAAAACAGAAAGATGAAAAACGTCATTTTCAGCTGCGAGCGACAGGAGCAAGCAAACGGATGGATGAAGCTAACTCCAACACGCAATCACAAAAAAATCCCAAACAACACAAAACCCAAACAAGCAGCAGGTTTTTCTGCCTCTGTGGTTTGATGAAATAAAGTCTTGTGAGTCGTTTTATCTTTGACGGCGTCTGGCTGAAAGCAGAGAGCCTGAAGCTGCATCGGCCTCCTGACAACTTCGGCGTTTAAAGCTTCATGAAACTGAATCTAAATCCATCCTGCTGGCTGTCGCTTTCCGTCACTCATCGCCTCGTCCTCCAGGCTCCGCCCACATCACACATAGCACTCACAATTAGCCGGCGACCCGGTAACAGATACCCGGGGGATTAGGAGAAACACGGTATGATAGCAGGGGGATTAGGGGACGGGGTAATGGAGAGCAGGGGATTATGGGAGTCAGCAGAAACCCGTCCAGATGTTCCTCTGCTGGAAGCTCAGTTCATTCACAGCAACCTGAAGGAAACCGCAGAGAAAGACTCAGAACCTCCAGAGACACAGAGAGACGGTCACAAAGTCGGCCTTCCGTCCAGAGCACTGACGTCTCAGATAGAGAAACTCCTCCATGTTTTTCTGTAGGTTCCTGCAGCAGCAGCAATGTGAAACATGGTGGAGGCAGCATCATGCTGTGGGAAGCAGGTCAGGGTTCATGTGAAGATGGCTGAGTCAAAGCAGGACGAGCCTGGAGGGAACCTGGAGGTTTCAGTCAGAGCCAGGAAGTTAAAGTCTGGATGAACCGGTTCTGACCCGACAGGTCCGGTCGGTTCTGACCGGTCAGAACCTTCAGAACCTCTTCCACCTGAGGAATCAGTCGTTTGGTGCTGAATCTCTCCTTCCTGCCACCATGAGCGGCGCCTCATTCCTCTCTCCGCTCCCTGCCAGAACCGGTGACCCGGCCGGCGGTCCGGCTGATGTTTCCGCTCATTAGCGTCCGGCGCGGTGCGGCGGCCCTTTGAGGACCGGACTGTCTCCGGGGCCGCAGCTTGCTGAGAGACGGGATGTTTGTAATGAGCGGTTCTGTTTTTAGATGTGTCTATTTGTTATCTACGCTCACATGTCGGCCCAAACGCATTCATCCGCCGTGTCGTAAGCGGGTCCACACGCAGAGCGCAGGGTGAGGCTCAACACGCGGCGCCCGCACAGGTGAGGCGGCCGAGCCGGCAGCGCCCCGTGGTCACTCAGCATGGAGCTGGAAACCAGCAGTATGGAGCTAAATTAGGGCCATAAAGTTTGTTCAAAGGGAAAAAATGAAATGAAACTGACAAAACATTTCAAACTGAAATGTTTGAAACTACTTTTCAGGTTCAAACTTTTTTTTTCAGTTTGAAATCTTTTTTTCTTTTGAACAAATATTATGGTAGCAATTTAGCTCCGTGCAACAGCAGCTCCATCTGAACCGGGCCGATTACAGATTAGAGATTAATCTGATTATAGGAATAAATTACGTTCCAGCTCAGATAGAAGGAAACAATCATATATAAGTTATTTCATGACTTGAACATGATACTGAAAATAATGTATAATTCCTTAAATTCAGCTGCAGATTAGCAGGCAGAGACTTAATGAGGACAATCAGACATTAATGTTCGACTATATTTTATTAACGGTATAAAAACCTGCTGATACTGGATGTTGTTTAGGACATATATGGGGGTTTTAGTAGGAGTTTTAGTTACTCTGATCCGAACTGTTCAGATCCCGGTGGGAAAAGCCTGAAAACCCAAAATCAGAACCTTTTAACAGTTATTAAGGTCTTCAGAACCAGCGGACCAGAGTTACCAGAACCAGAACTAAACGATTTGAGGGGCATTTAGTTCCTACGCTCCTCAGATCTGCAACAAACTGCCTAAAAACCTGAACAGTTCCGAACCCGCTGGTTCTGGAAACATCTATCACTATCCGTATGTTTGGCTAACTGAATGTTTGGCTAACTGGATGTTAGGCTAACTGAATGTTTAGCTAACTGTATGTTTGGCTAACTGAATGTTAGGCTAACTGAATGTTTGTGTCTGCTGTGATAAAGAGACGAGGTCTTACTGACTTTTTCAGGGCGCTCTTGTTCATCCTGTTCTCTTCGCTCTCAGCATGCTGGTTATCGGCGCTGATCCGGTTCTCCCAGAACGACTTGATGTACAGACGGTCGTGGATCAGAGCCAAGTTCATCTGCAACAAAACAAAACCAACAACAGTGGTTCAGCAAAACGCCTCCATCAGAAGGAACTGGTACCAAACCACAGAACCTAAAAGATTCTGTTCCCCAGTTTAAAGGGTCGGCTAGCTGTACCGGTCCGTCGTGGTGAAGAGAGAGCTGAGCCAAAAAGCGAAGCTCTCGATTTACCGGTCGATCTACGTTCCCACCCTCATCTATGGTCATGAGCTTTGGGTCATGACCGAAAGAACGAGATCGCGGATACAAGCGGCCGAAATGGGTTTTCTCCGTAGGGTGGCTGGGCTCTCCCTTAGAGATAGGGTGAGAAGCTCAGTCATCCGGGAGGGACTCAGAGTAGAGCCGCTGCTCCTTCACATCGAGAGGAGCCAGTTGAGGTGGCTCGGGCATCTGGTCAGGATGCCTCCTGGACGCCTCCCTGGTGAGGTGTTCCGGGCACGTCCCACCGGGAGGAGGCCCCGGGGAAGACCCAGGACACGCTGGAGGGACTATGTCTCTCGGCTGGCCTGGGAACGCCTCGGGATTCCCCCGGAGGAGCTAGAAGAAGTGGCCGGGGAGAGGGAAGTCTGGGCCTCCCTTCTGAAGCTGCTACCCCCGCGACCAGACCTCGGATAAGCGGAAGAAGATGGATGGATGGATGGATGGATGGATGGATGGCTGGATGGATGGATGGATGGATGGATGGATGGATGGATGGCTGACTCAACAGAGCTAAACCAGCTAAAAACAGGAGCTGTAAGCTAACTGAGGCGTCACTGTTCAGTTGCTGTTTCAGTTGAAGCTATAACTGTGAGCACTAAATTTAAAGGTCACACTGTTGTATCTAAGTTTTGGTCTCTTATTTTGACATATGACAGGAAGTAGTTGGGTTGTTGTCTCCTTATGATAAAGACAATAACAGCGCTCTGGTACCAAAGAGAAGCTTCCTTAAACTTTAAACTGTCCTGGAAATGGTCACAGATTAACAGATAAGATGGAAACGTCCTGTTAGCATTGTGAGGCTAGCATGAATGGCTAACCATTAGCCATTACAGACACTAAAGATAGAGTCCTACTGAGGCTAGAGACCTAATGGTGCATTCAATTTTTCTCTGAAGTTGTAACTCGAAGCTGTGACTGATGTAGGAAACATCGTTCCTGTTAACATATTTGGAGAAGTTTGGATTCCAACATGGCGACGCCCAGGTAGCCATTATTCGCAATACGTCTTACGAAACTTTACTTTCCATGAACAAACATCACTTTTAATCTGGTCAGGGTAGAGTTGTAGGCGCTACACATAATGCTGACTTTAGACTGACTTTTATTTTGTAAATTAAGAATATTTTCATTGCTGCTTCCTACTGTTGATGTGAGGAGCAGCTATATTGTTTCTCGTAGTCGGCCTTATGAAATATTCTCCAGTCCCAGCTGATTTTTACGACTGGGAAGTCGTAATTTCTGAATTCTCACTGCAAATGAAACGCACCATTTGTGGTTGTATCTATTTTTAAATCTCTTATTTTGACATAAGACAGGAAGTAGTTCTTGAGTTATCGGGTTCTGAAAAAGGCAACGACAGCGCTCAGTTATTACAGAGAGGTTTCATCAAATCTCAAACTGTTCAGGAAATCAGTGGAGAAAAGAAATATAGACAGATTACCAGACAAACTTCCTGTTAGCACTGTGAGGCTAGCATGACTATTAGCCACTACCGAGACTGCAGCTGGCGTCCTACAGAGGTTAAAGGGCAAATCCACCATTGTGACAGGATTTGATCGTCCCTGGTTCCAGATCACTGAGATTCATGAAATCTTTGTTTTTACTGAGAAAATAAACAAAACGGATCCATTTCTGTGTTTTTCAAACATAAAATCCATCTTAGATTAGGATCAGACCTGGGATTAGTTCAGATTTGTCCAAAATACATTAACCAAAACTTCAGAGTAAAGTTATAATCACAATAATAATTTAACTCATTTGTTCGTTTCATTAAAAGGTTTTTAATATTTATCGTGGAACAAGCACGTAAATCCACAAAAAATGCTGCTGAACTTATTTCTGTAGTTTTTTTAGTGATCATTTCTGGAAACTTTCAACTTGTCCTAAAATATTTGGCCTCCATTATGAGTGAAATCTGTTCTTTCAGGCTCCTTAAAATCCAGCTTCTTGGTTTTTATTCAAACAAAAATAATTGATTCTTAGTTTTCTCCCAAATATGAGTAATATTTAATCATCTTTAGTTCAGTATGGAGGCCTCGCTTTGGACCCAATAACAAGTAACAAGAAAAACTGTTCATATGTTGAGTTTCCTGGTGAAAAGCAGACGCTTAATAAAGTTTATTGTTTAATAAAGTTTATTGTTTAATAAAGTTTATGTTTAATAATGTTTAATAAAGTTTATGTTTAATAAAGTTTAATAAAGTTTATGTTTAATAAAGTTTATGTTTAATAAAGTTTATGTTTAATAAAGTTTAATAAAGTTTAATAAAGTTTATGTTTAATAAAGTTTATGTTTAATAAAGTTTATGTTTAATAAAGTTTAATAAAGTTTAATAAAGTTTATGTTTAATAAAGTTTATGTTTAATAAAGTTTATGTTTAATAATGTTTAATAAAGTTTATGTTTAATAAAGTTTAATAAAGTTTATGTTTAATAAAGTTTATGTTTAATAATGTTTAATAAAGTTTATGTTTAATAAGGTTTACTGTTTAATATTGTTTAATAAAGTTTACTGTTTAATAATGTTTATGTTTAATAAAGTTTAATAAAGTTTACTGTCGGGTTTTATGTGCTGATCAGCCGCCTGGGAAACGTTTTGGACCACAAGAATCATGTTGGTCATAAACGGATCAAATAAAATCTAAATTTAAAGAGCGACTCGTATAAATTCAGTTACAAAATAAACATGGAGCAGCCAAACCAACCTCAGGACTGAAAGTGCAATTCTATAAAATATAATTTCTGTTTCTCTAAACTTACATCTGAACACATTTTGATTCTTTTCTCCCTTTTCATTTTAAACTCATCAGATCTGAAGCTGATTTGATGAGCTCAGCTTATCAAAAGTTAATAATTATATTATTAATAATTATTAACACATTATTCATAATGTGCTAATAATAACACATTATTTTAGTTATTCAATAAAACATCAGCTGTACCTGTAGGGGAAATAAGCAGATCTGTTTCTGATTCCCAATTCGTCCACAGCTCTGCAGCAGGAAGAGAGAAAAACAGGTTAAATCCAGAAATCCTCAGTTTATTTATTAAAATACTTTTATTTGCTGAGTTAATCTAAATAATAACCTAAAAAAGGCTGAATGAAGTAACTGAAGCAGATATTTGATCTTATTTAGGAGGAGGATAAGCCACTGACCTTCAGGAGAGCTGAGCGTCCGTCTGTCCCTCACAGTGAGTGATGTCAGTCTGTCCGTACGTCCTAGCCAAAGCCCGGAACCACGCCCCCAGCAGCAGGACGCCTCCCAGATGTCAGGGCTGGAAATACAGTATGTGGAGCTCCAGCTGGACCTCCAGACACCCATTCATTCATTCATTCATTCATTCATTCATTCATTCATTCGGGCTCCAATCTGATTGGCTGATTTAATCATTCTGCTATTTTCTACCTTCAGATTTAAATATTATAAAATAAATCCAAACGTTCCCAAAGAGCATTAATGTTTGGCTGGGGAAGCCACACACACAATGCTACAAAAATATGTAAATAAATATCAATTTTTAAAATGTCTTCATGCTCGAATCAATAATTATTTCATTCCTTTAGCATAAATGCTAACTCATACTGTCTGATTTTGGATGGCCATGAGTTCTCTGGTGGAAAATTGTCATGATTTGTGGTGGTGAGGTAGCGCAGTGGACCCAGGTATGGAGAGTAAATGATGATTTAACGATGAAATACAAAAACAAGAATCCAGGCAGCACAGGTGAGCAGAAGGCGAGGAGCTCAGAAACCGGTAGCAACTGGAATAACGGCAAACACAGGCACTGGGGAGACACAGGTGGGGTTAAATACACAGGGGGTAATCAGGGGAACCAGACACAGCTGGGGTCAATCAAGGGGTAGACAGGACAACAGAGACTCAACTGACACAGAAACCAAAATAAACAGACAGAAAACTCCTCACCAAAATTTTATTATCAGATATTATGACTTTATTACCAGATAATACAAATTTTCATCAGAGTTAATCAGATTTGACTGGCAGCTGAAATGTCATAAATGACATTTAAATCAGTTATTTCAACTCATAGTTTACGTTAAAATAGACTGAACAACAGAAAACAAAAATTATACTAAAACGTTTTAAGACTTTATAAATATATTGGATTTACTTTTATTCTTAATTTTGTTTTTATAGGATATTTTATTACTTACCTTACTTACCTTTGTGTGAACCTACATGCCTCAATGTCACGTCACTTTGCTGCAACACCTGAATTGATGAAAAAAACGTGAAACTGTTAAAAACCTACATTTCTTTTTAAAATTAAAACGGTTTAATCTGTAGCCCCGTTTAGTCCCTTAGCCTAGCTAGCTTTAGCATTAGCTACAGCTGCTAATTCCATCGCTACGGTACGTCTGGTAGATGTAGTAACTAACTGCGACCAGCAGGGGGAGTCTGGAGCTAGTGAGTCAGTAGCTCTACTATGCCGAACGGCTCCGATGGCGCAGAGGAAGAATCGAGTCCGTGGCTCGTTATTGAATTATTCCGCTTTTCAGGTAAGAGTTTACACATAAACACACATGAACTGTTTTACTAACCGTTGGAAAGCTCGTAAATACATTTAGACGATTTATTTACATATTGTGTTGGTAGTACATCGGGTTTAGCCGGTAGCTCACAGCAGGTGTGCTAACCCAGGGGTGCTAACCCAGGTAGCATTAAGCTGTGTGTTCTAGCTGTAGACTGCCTTGAGGTCAGAAATAAATATTTTTGAAAATTAGCTACACAGAAATCTGAGTTATTACAGTAACAGTTTTCATCTGTTATTTGTTACTGTCATATTTTATAATATTTCATAAGATAACCGTATTTTTGTTTATGGTGTGCTGTTGGTAAAGTTACACAGTAAAGAATTAACATCCGTGTTTTTGATTTATTCAGCCTGTTATAAAGAGAACAAATGGTGTTCAATATTTACTGAACATTTAGCTCCAAAGTAAATATTTATTTTTCAAATTAAACATTTAATTTTCAACCTAAAAAAGTATTTTACACTGGCTAAATATTTCGTGCATATATGCAAATTAGCTTGCTGATAAAAGTGGACTATCAAAATAAAGGCTGGCGAGACGGAATTGGTTCAGTCGTTGGTCAAGTAACGTTTTTTTCAAGAAAAAACTTGTGAGAGAAAATTATTTATATAAAATCAAATCAAAATGTTGTTTGTGTTTTAGAATTTAAAATGTTACTTAATTTGTCATTATTTGGTTTTTGGTTAAAATGTGATTATAATTAAAGACCCTGTAATTATTTTCATCCAGTTTTCATTCAATCTGAGTGGCAGAGAAGATCTGAAAGTCACAGAGAAATAGACGACAGACTGGCACTAAATAAGAAATACGCACACACACACACACACACACACACAGAGTTATTTGGACCCTGCATGACATCATTACAAACTCGGATCAGTTTCAGGGCTCCATTTCCTGCTTCCTGAGTCGAGTTTCTGTCACTTGTGAGTGAAGGTAGGTAATAAAATAAATAAAGGTTACAGTTACAGTTACTCAGTTACAGTTACTCAGAGTTAAAAGGTCCCTGTAGGAGTAACTTCAGGGCACTCTACTCTTTACTTTCCTCTGTGAAGCACACTAGGAGTACCAGAGAAATCCCATTTTGCATTTCTACCTTTGGAGTCCAGAGATGGGCCGACTGACCTGAAGGATTCTATCTAGCAGGTGCTTTTGTTCAGTAAATAGGGCCATTACCTTATCAGTACCCTGTTAATGGCCTCAACGCATCTCACAGTTGTACAATTGTTCCTTAGACTTCGACTGACTTTGTTGTCATTTTCAATGCACAGGGTGTATACAGAACGAAATTTCGTTGCATACGGCTCAGGACAATGTTTGAGGTTCCAATGTTGTGAGTAAAATAAAATACAGTATAAAATATGAATATAAATCTAAATATAAAATATAAAGTGCAGGACTGACAGTAAAATAGAAGTTATTTAGCTCTGTACATGTGCAAGGTATAAAGTGGAGACCAGTTTTTGAGTGCAGTCCAGTTAAGAGTTCAGCAGTCTGATGGCAAGTAGGAAAAAGCTGTTTGGGAACCTGGTGGACCTGCACCGGATGCTGCAGAACCTCTTTCCAGAGGGCAGCAGGGAGAACAGTCCATGGTGGGGGTGTGAGGGGTCACTGACGATGTTTCGGCCTCAGGACACGCATCCTGCATCGATGGTTGACCTGACACTTCGCCCTTTTGCCTGAGCTGGGTGTGGAAGGTTGTTGCCGAAGCAGTTTCTCCTTGTGTGCCTTCTTCTCACTCACATGAGAGTTACCCAACTCTTTTGCAAGCTCAACCAGGAAGTCCACCCGTCTCTCCTGCACCCCAATGCATGCCTGATAAAGCACATGTGCATTCAGTGCTGCCATGTCAATCATGTTTGCCAGGTTTGCTGACCAGCTGTCACATAGTGATGGAACCTTGGTCACCCCCCGCAAGATTATGACTGAAATAAATGCCATTAGTTCTTGTGAACTAAATAGGTGAAGCAGTCACCTATTTATCCTCCACAGCACAAAAGGCTGCATGCAAATTTGCATGTGCAAAGTCTCCCAGATTTCTTTTGCTTACACTTTTTGCATGATTTTTTTGAGGTGGATCAACACAATTAATTTGGTTAGTTTATTTCTAAACTGTCATTTTATACCCTCTTAGCTTTATTTCAAAGAGAAACATTACTAATTTCTTTTAGAAAAACCTTTGCATATTTCTTGAAACAGATTGTATGTTTTGCAAACTCTATGTACATTTGGCAAAATGACCTGGATAATGCAGCACAACATCATGGATCAGCTGCAAAAAGTCACATCTCTCCAAAAACACTTCATGTATGCTTCAAAACTAACTAAACTGTAGATATCATAGATACCATCATAGATCGCACCCACCCCCAACATGGACTATTCACACTCCCACCTTGTGACGGTCAATGGCCACATTTACAATTGAAGAAGGGATGCTAATTTGAGCCATCAGAGTCGTCAGTTTGGACTCAGGGCCTTTTCACCCTGTTTCGGTACATCAGGGGAGAGGTCGAAAACCCTGGTACTCCCAGTAATGCGACGTAGCGCTTCTCTAAGTTTCTGGCTTCTCCCTCCTCTGGTTATTTTACTGAATGATTATTTAACTAAAACACAGAAACTCTCCAGCAGTTTACGTTAACGGCAGACTTTTTGTTTTTACTGAAGTTTTATTGATTTGATGTAATTTCTATCTACTGAGGCCTTTGGAGGTCCAGTAAAAACACCATAAAAATTTAATCTGCCAAAATAAGTTACTTTGTAATTGTGTTTTCTTTTTATATTGTGTTATTTTAGTTTTCATAAAATAGAATTTTTGGCCATAATTTAATATTTTCATCTGTTTAATTACAAGTTAAATCAGATTCAGTGACCAAACGGTAACTTAATTCCCCCTTCCTACCAAATACCTTTTACTCTTACGATAGCTGGATTTACTTTCAAGGATTTAGTATTCATTTACTCTGGTGATGACATTTCAAACATTAAGCTCTAGCTGTAACACGCCGAGGTATCAGAGTCCCGTCACTGACCCCCATGGTGCCGCAGTGCTGAAAGCTCCTCAGATCACGTTGACTCTGTAAAGTTCAGAGTTTTTTCCAGACTTCACGCTGAACTCAACTGTGTTTAACCAGACGAGTTTTAAATGTAACATTTGACCTGGTTGTGTTATTGGAAGACACTACTAGCAATACTTAACCACCAACTAAACAACTCCAGTATTAATGGACCAGCTTTTCTTGTCTTTTTCTACTTCCTCTCCTTTTGTTTAGTAATGGCTGCAGCTTGGTGCAGGATCTTGATGTTCTGGTTCAAATGGCTCAATAAGCCAACTATAAACCTAGTGCAGCCAGTCTTTGCTGTCATTGTCACTGCTTTATAAAAAATACTATTTAAAATAAACAAACACTCAGCCTGGCGGGGGACAAGTAAAGCCTGGTGGCCCGCCAGGCTTATAATACACTGAGGGAAACTTTGTTGTTAATTATTAAACATTTCAATTACTGATATTATTCACCTAGCATCTCTGTAGCCTACAGCATCAACACATCAGCATAAATCAAGTATCAACCCATTAAAACTGTAAGTTGTTTAATGAAATGGTCTCATAAAAGTTTTGTATTTGTTCATATTAATCTTATTTCAGCTGCTGACCTGGTTGCTGAAGCGCCTTCATGTAAACGGTTTATGGCTGCAGACTGAACAGGTGTGCAAATGTTTTCATGACTCTTCCTGAAACTCAAACTTAAACACAATATTGTTTGCGCTCTTGGCTCGCCTGGACCCTGCAAACATAAACATGACATGGGAGGCCGTGACTGCGTCCTGTCAGGCCTGATAAAGATAGAAGTCCAGACATGGGAATGTGTGTTTGACAGCCTGCTGCAGGGTCACATCGCGCCCCGAGAGGCTTGACATTTAACTCGTGTTGTCACCCAGCAGTCTCACATACAGACACACATTTTTACTTCTATCTTTATGAGAACATCCATCAAGCAGCGCTCTCGGTGCCAAGGCGGCGCAGCAGCTCTGCTACGTAAGCTCTGAGATGTTTCCTTCATTTACTTCTTTGTTTGAGGCTAATTTGAGCTAGCATACAAGATAGCCAGCATGTCAGGTAGAATAAAGCTTTAACTGGCTTAGATTAGCTCATTAAGATGCCACTTTCATTTTTATTTAGTATTTGCTATTTTTGAAACACATTTTTACATTTTGTTATATTTGCAGCCTTGGAGTCTAAAAAGTGTGTAAAGTTACTTGGAAGTAGCCTGTTAAGTAAAACATTTATCGTTTCTGGCTGAAATCAAACTGTTCTTGTGTAAAAATCAGAAACATTTTAGCAAATGTAGATTATGACATGTCCTTTAGTGTTGTTATACAGATTTACTCAGTTTTCTCATCTTATTGCTGTTTGGATGGAGTAAGAGTTAATTATATATCGTCAAATAGCATGAAAAGATGGCTGATTATATTTCGCTCATTTTGAATTTAAGGACGAATGACAGGAGCCAGTTTTACGCCGACCAGGACGGCAGGCGGACCGCCAGCCAGGGACAAACAGCAGCGTCAGAAATGGAATCTGGAAGCATACAGAAGATGAGCATTTCACTGACCACTGAGCTCTATATGTAGCGCCGCTGACAGGAAGGGAAATCAGGCAGCTTGTACGGGCCACCTGGACATACAAGTAAAGCTGAACTAAAGCTAAGCTAACAAACATTGAGAGTGTGGGAAGCTTCTTACCGATCGATCGGCGACTAGAGCGTCGTTAAGCGCACCAGTTGAGCGTGCATTAATATGCGGCTGTTATACAGAAAATGGAAATAAATCACAAGTAATAAGCTCGATAAAGGGACATGAAGCCTGCCTTACCTAGCGTGCAACGCCAGCAAACGCCGAGGTCTGAACCAGAAGGAAAACAACGTGATGTCAACCAGGTGAGGGAGGGCCCTTTATATACTGACAGCCAGCGCAACAACCAATTAGATTCAGGCACTTGTGTGATGCGTTCAGAGCCTACAGGGCATACTGCCACACAAATATCTTTACTGTCAAATCAGTCTATAAGATATAAGAAAACACAACCTCAGTCAACAGCAGGATTACTTCAGGCACAAATCACAACAAGATAAATTGGGTTCAATAGATCCTAAATGGATTTGATTAAAACCTTATTGTGACATATTGCCTAAACTGGTAAGTTGTCATATATTTTGAAGTATAATTTACTTGAGTGACAATGTGTCACAGTTTTAGTTCAACAGCAGATGTCACTAGTGAGCAATGAATGAATTACTGAGTAATGAACCTTGGCGCACAGGGCTGGAAATCTTCGTTGATTTGTGAGACTTCATTTGTTCATCACTACAGGATGGATGGATGCCACAAGGTGGATGGGAGTCTGGTTCTGCAGAGACCTCAGCCAAGACTGGAGAGGCAGAGAGGAGCGGTTCGATCAACAAACAACTGGCAGATGAAGATGAAGATGAGGGAGTTCTTTGGCTTTTGGTTTGGTTTTATTTTAACCATGAGGAGAAGGTAGGACCTTGGCAGAAGCGCTTGTGAAGGAATGTGTAAACCTTCATGACAACAGTCAAACAGTTGAAGGCTCTTCATGTTTATGACTGTCATGCTCACACCTTCAAATAAAGTGATACTGACAAATGAAAGATAAAACTCAGACAGTGGATCATAAGCGCAATAAACCTGGACTGTGAGGAGTTGCTGAGTTGCTCGTGGATCATGTGATCAGAAAGTCCTTGGAGGCGATGCAGAGCAGCAACATCTGGACTCGGCTCCTCCCACTCGTCTTCTCTCACCTCTGCAGAGAGAAGAGGTCATCCTGAAGGCAACGGAGTCGTTCTTAGAAAGCTTTTGCTGACGGACATGTTCTCACATTTCAAGGCCCAAACGATGTTTGGATGTTAAATAACTTATCAATAATGTGCTGCCTTAGTGAAGCTAATTGGTAGAAGAGCCTATTAAAACTCTCTCCACCTTATTTCTCCTATAGTAATAAATTTACTGCAGCAGCTACAGCAGGGCAGTTTGTTTTGTTTTCAGCTGTAACTTTTATCTGATGAAACTTAACTTGAGGTTTCAGCTGATGAGTCCAAAGGAAGCCAGGATTATTTTTTTGTTTTTATTTATTTCTGTGTGTTTGGTGAGATGTCTGGAAGGTTCATACCAAACCCATTGCTGATGTTCAGGAAAAGGAGGATGAACAGGAGCTGGCAGCTCTTCCACCTCGCCATCCTTCCTGCCAAACACAGAGACATTTTCCAGCAAGTAGGAAGGAATAAAATTCTCATGTCAATATTAATTTAAAATTGATCATGGATTTGATTGGAGGTGCCTTTTGCAAAACATTCACCGAGGTCTGTGCATTGATGATGTGTCAGATGTTCTTCAAAGGTATCTGTCCTACATAACCCCAAGCTGGCACCCAAACCCACTGCAGCGCTGAAACTCTTGGATCACTGCTGCAGAAAACCACTGAAGACATTTCTCAACCCACAGAGTTTTTGCAGTCATAGATGTAGGTGTGCATAAGGCAGTAAAATCTGCAGAAATCAATGTCATCTTGAAATCCAAAATAGGGAACTACAGTAAGTAAATAATTTTGAAGAAATATTTTTATTTTTATTTCACCTGTAGTCAGTCGTTCTGTTTCTTTCTCAGTCTTTCAGGTGTGTTGTCATATTGCTCCAGTCAGTGGAAAGGCTTCGTGAAATATTCAAAAATCATTGCAGGTCCAAATGAACATCATCAGATATGCTGATGTTCATCATGTTGATATTAAAAGCAAACCTGCTGCTTGGTGGTAAGAACCAGTCAGTCTCTAATGTTGACTGAAACATTTCTGTTTAGAAACATGTCAACGGTTTTTGTTTTCAGTTTTATTTATTTTTCTTTCATTTTGTAATCATTTTCTCACCAGAACAAGTCAATGTCTTAATTTGAACATTTATAATAAAGTTAGTATATTCTCCATAATGAGATGCTATAAATCAGGTTTTCAATTTTTCTGCAGATCTGTTGATTTTCTAGATTTTTCTGTTGATTGGTGAACAGTGGGAGGTTCTGCTCTCTGTTTTCTTTAATATGATCACAGAATTATCCACACTGTCCTGTTTCTACTGCTTATTGACTATTTTTCACTGGAGTGTTGGAAACCCCAGAGATCTGCTGATGTTATGCTGAGATTAAGCTGAAACCCAGTCAGATTTAATCTGAAATCTTTCTCATACGTTTGACCCTCAGCTGTTAACTGTCGTTTTCTCAACTTACCGGGATATGAAGTCGTCTGTTTCAGATTCAAATGTTTCTTACTCTCCACAGACATCCACCGAACCTCCGAAGGATCAGATGTTTCCTTGTAGGGTGAGAAGTTTCAGGGAAAACCAGCCTTGGAGGAGGAGGCTGCAGTGAATCGATCTCATTTCATCATCACTGTGGATCCGACCCCATTGGACCAGGGCCATCAGAAACCACCATTTCAGACTGTTAACATGACGTCAGGTTCTTACAAAGAGCTTCCTCTTTGCTTCAGAGGTTTCAACAATCATTTGAAACTAATGAGGAGAGATTTAACTCACTGAGAAGAAGCCTAGAGCTGCAGGGAGGTAATTATTTATTAAAGAGACGAGTTAACAAAGGAGGAGTGATGTGTTCCTGTTTCTTCCTTTGGATTATAGACGTGTTGCAGCATCAAGGAGCCGCTGATCAGATCAGGGTCAACTCCTCCATGTCTGGATCAACATCCAGGTTGTCTTCAAACTTCCTGAAGTCCGTCAATCTGCAGACAGGAAAATTATTCATTTGGGACGATGGTGGCGACAGTACAAGGAGTTCGTCCTGGTGGGTTTCTGGTTCGATTCCCACTCTGTCCACTTCTGTCGTATTCTTGGGCAAGACACATCACCTGCCTTACCTCCTGGTGGTGGTCAGACTCGCATCTGTCAAACCAGTGACTCCTATCCAGTAGCTTGCCACCATCAGTGTGTGAATGTCTGAATGTAACGTGAAATGCTTTGGGCTCTTCTGGGTTTGATAAAGTTCTATACAAGTACAGGAGATTTCTCCAAACTGTGATCTGAAGTATGTCACCCTGCAGAGAGGACGATTATTCATTTAAGCCATCTGTTCACCTTGAGGAGGCCTGGCTCTCAGTGAATATCTCTATGCAGATGCTGTGATCTGCTGAGGACCTGGATCCAGGATGTTCTGACATCAGTGAGACTGGGTCAACTTTACCAGAACTCCCTGGCAGACTACCAAAACACTTTGTCCCTGCAACAGTAATCAGATTACTAACCAGAATCTCCTGAAGTCCTTCCAAGAGGCAGGTCCAGCAGCACAGAAATGGCGACTCTGATGAAGATCATCACATCTCAGTTCAGTCAACATTTCTGCTGCATTGTAATGGAATATTGTTTGGTTTTCATATGGAGTCATTTGTATTTATTTGTTATACATGTTTTTATCTGACTATTCAGCATCAATTCAGTTAATCTGAATCATCTGGATTATAGTTATATAATCTGACCAGTTTACTGGTCAGATTATACTGTAGCTATGGGAACCGTCGGTTTCCACCAGATGGCGCCACATACAGCAGAACTGAGGACAAGAAACAGGAAACTAAGGAAATGTTAAGATCTGAATAATTGATTAAAGCGTTTTATGATTTATGTGTGTTAATACTTTGTTTTATTTCATTTAGTTAGTAATGTACACTATTTTGTTTTTAAAGTCTTTAATTCAGGAAAAAATACAAACATTTAAATATAATTTCATAATATTTTTAAGCCTTTTTCATCAGAATTATTGTTTTCTGTTATTCATTTTTAAAATATGAAGTGAAAGCTAAAATAATTCATTTAATTGTTATTTCTGATACTCATTTTCTGATAGGCTGAAAGTCAAAGCTAGCTTAGCTAGCAAGAACTGTGGGGATAAAATAAAATGGGATTAATATAAAAAAAGTCATATTTTATACTCATATAAAATATTATATTTTATATTATTCTTGATTAATATAAAAAAAGTCATATTTTATATTCATATAAAATATTATATTTTATATTATTCTTGATTAATATAAAATATTTCATACCACTGAAGACAAAAATAAAATATTTCATATTTTATATTAATCAAGAGGGATGGAAAAAAATGATCTGGCAATAATGTCATAATAAATTATCTGATGGCAATAATTTTCCACTGCACCCGTCAACTTTAATCAGGTGGTATGAGTTAGTGTTTATGCTAAATAAATGTAATAATTATTGAAGAGTGAATGAAAAACATTCTGAAAGTTGATGTTTCTTTGTGCATTTTGCAGCATTTCTGTGGGTTTGCTAAAAGGGTCCGGTGTCTCCCAGAGCAAAACCTCGGAAAGAACCAAAATATTCCTGCAGTGTTTATTATTTCTAAAGAGTCTAAGTGAGTAAAACGTTTGAGTAAAAGTGGATCGATGTTTTCTGGTTGCTCCGGAGGGAAGACAGAAGCAGAAACATCATTAAATAGTGGGAGCCGATTTTTGAACCTCATGTTTTTAAAGATGATGTGATTTATCTGTAAAAAATGTTTCCATAAAATATTAAAAATGATCCAACTGCTGAATCCTCCAGAGGACCGTAAGTGGCCCCCGGGCCGCACTTTGGACATCCCTGAACTCCAACCATTAACTGTCTGAAGAAAGTTTCTGTCTGACTGTAAAACATCCACTGAACGGTCGGGTTCTGGTTCTGGTTCTGCAGGAAACGGACCCGTCCGTTGATTCCTCTGTGTGTGTGAGGAGCGCTGGGCCTCGGTGTCATGTGACACACACTCACATGCAGCAAAACACTGGTAAAAATAGCTTGGTGGGTCACACACACACACACACACACACTCCGGGTCGGTAAACAGGACGGACGGCGCTGAGTCTCAGGTAGGAACCAGAACTACGACCTGATCTGATCTTTTGTTGGATCTTCTGATTTTTATCAGTTTGTAGATTTTAAAAAACAAAAAGTTTCTTGTGAAAACAGCTAAAATTAGCAGCAAGTTATTATTGATGAGCAGAACGAAGATTTAGCATAAAATCTGTCAAACAGATCAAATATGTTTGTTAAAACTGAACATTTCAGCTGAAAGGATTTTAAATTATAATAATTAAAAAGATGAAATTCTACAAGAGTTCAGTGATTTAAAATCCGTTTTATCCCACATGGCATAATTGTGTTGATACATGTTGTGTTTTTATTGATATTACTAACATTAAGTTGTCTGGGACAGAAAGGGCCTTTCCATCTGGCCCAGATGCCTCAATGAATGATGGGCCCCCAGGGGCCCCGGTCTGGTTTCCAGAGGTGAAACGGTTTATGGGCCCGTCGATGTGTCCTCAACTGGTCCACACCTGGCCCGGTTCTGGACACATGGGCCACATCTGGCCCAGACCAGGTTGCTATGTGGGATCAGTTAATTGTTTTAATCTCCAGCTGTTTTCAGATGTTTTGTTCCGTTTACATTTTAATATCCATCATTTCAGAGGAGATTTAACGTCAAACAGCTGGAGATGAAATCAGCCTTTAAAACGATTCTGTGTTGCTGAAGCGTTTCTACCTGTACAGTTCATTACAGCACATTTATGTTTTAATTATTATTAAAAAAATAAAGATTAAAGAGAAGAAAAATGCCAACATGAAAGAAGAATCTGTCGTCCACTAAACTGTTTAAAACTAAAACATGTTTTTAGACGGATCTGCATCGTTATTACAAGCTGCTGTCAGTAAAACCAGATATTAATAAATCCTTTGGTTCTTCTGTGTTCTGCTTTTAGATCCAAAAATAATTTAAATATTCCTTAAAGTTCCTCCAACAAGCAGACTGGAAAATATTCTGGAGCTGAACTGTTTCCGTTTTTTATTTGTACTTTTAACCAGATATGTTAGAGCTTTAATTTGAAGTTATTTCATTTTTTGTTATTTTATTAGTTTGTTTAATCGGAGCTAAATTCACACTGAAAGGTTTCCTCAGCCCCATTCTTCCATCCCGCAGGCAGAACGTTACAAACTTCTGGGTTAAATTGCAGGAGTTACAGTCAAATTTAGATAATCTGGGTTTAATCCATGATAATCTGGGTTTAAACAGTTTTCAAATCTGTAAAACCATTTCAGGCTAAAAATTCTGACAAAAACTGGATATTTTGTTTCTCATCAAACCTTTAATTTCCAGTTTAAGGTTTAATTTAATCCTTATGTAAAACACTTTTTTGCCTCTGGGTGGCGCTGCAGCACTGAGAGGCCAACAGGCTCTGAAATTAGAACAAACGTTCATAAAAACTCAGTAAATTTTTGTGCGTTTTTCTGGTCCAAACCCAGCAGAACCGATGGGTCCGAACAGGAAGCTCGACGTTCCGGTGTACGATCTGTCTGCGGTCCGAGGAATCTGGGAGGTCCGAGTGAAGAAGTACAGAACCAGGCAGAAGAAGGAGCAGGAGAGGGTGGAGAACAGCGCCCTCGCCAGGTCAGCTTCATCCATCGTCAGAGCGGCGCTGATGTTCATAGTCTTGCCTGAAGGGGGCGGTGCTGCTGTTCACAGCCTGGCCTGAAGGGGGCGGTGCTGCTGTTCACAGCCTGGCCTGAAGGGGGCGGTGCTGCTGTTCACAGCCTGGCCTGAAGGGGGCGGTGCTGTGACATGAATTTACAGCTTCAATCTCAAAACAAGAAGTTAGATTCACTTCAGAGTTTTAGGTCTAAATACGACATTCCTGGTTTTCCAACAGCTAAACATTCCACAAACAGCTGGAAGAGACGCACATATGACAGGAAATGACCTAATTAATGACATCAGCAGTTTGTGTACTCTGACCAACAGCAACATCCAGTCAATGGATCTATTCACTGAGGCTGACTCACACACAGCTGACTGGTGATGGAGGAACCCAGTGAGAGCAGAAGCTGCTTTTAGCCACATGAACACTGTCAGGTATTTATAGCAGCAGGTCGGAGCGTAGAGCAGAAAGGTCAAACATCCGGACAGCAACCCAAACAACCAGCTGGCTGCAACCCGGCAGAAATGTCCTGCTGTTCGCTCATTAACACCTGGGAACTGTCCTTCATGGCGTCTGCGGCGGACTGACCGTTTCCTGTCTGCTGCAGGATCGATCAGCAGTGGCAGTACCGCATCTACTGCAAGAGCATGAAGGCCAAAGAGCTGCAGCAGCTGCACCACTACCTGGAGAGATCGCTGCTGACGGAGCCACCGCCGTACGGAGGACACCTGGACCGGAATACAGGTACAACCAGAACACAGGTACAACCGGAATACAGGTACAACCAGAACACAGGTACAACCAGAACACTGGTACTGAGTTTAATCTGTGGAGATTTTATCTTTGATCTTTTGGAAGAAACCCAAATTTGAACTATTATTCTGGTTGTTTCCATGGAAACGTGAGTTTTCTGTGATTTCATCAGGGAGTTAATAATTATGATCTTTCATGTAGCCGAGTATCATCAGCATAACATTTACTCCATGCTTCCATTACACCAACTGGAAACTGATAGTAAAAGGAAATGGACCGAGCTCAGAACCCTGTGGTGTAGGATTAGACGCAAACAGCAACAACGGTTCTGGTATTGAGTAGTTTTGGTTCTGATGGACCCGACCTGCTCCCAGAGGAAGCATGGAGGAACTTGGAGACTTTTTGTCTAGAGATCGGAGGACATCATGGCATCTCTTGGTCCCTCAGCGTGGCAGCTGCCACTTCTCTAAAACATTTCTCATTATTCAGCAAACAGAAATCATGTTGCTCCCAAATGGCTTTAGGAAACTTTTAGTCTGATCTTCAGTCAGACATTCAGGAAAAGTGTTTCTCTCCCTGTTAGACGTCCAGCAGGAGGATCCAAGAGTCCAGCAGGACGAGGATCATCCGGATCGGAAGGATCTGATCTTCCGGCTGGAAGGAGATCGCTGGCTGGTGAGTTCCCACATTCCCAGGGTTAGGGAACCCGCTCTGTGATGTTTGAGGGAACCGTTCTGCAGGATTTTCCCCGGGAGCTGCAGTGGACCACCTACCTGCAGGAGTGGCACGTCAGACGGACTCGGATCCGCCAGCTGCCCGACTTCCTGGCTCTGTTCACGCAACTCACCGTCCTCGAGATTCCCAGAAACCTCATCGCGGATCTGCCGCCTCAGATCGGTGAGCAGAACCGGGCCAGAATCTGACCCAACTTCTACAAGGCTTCATCGTCCGTTTGCTCCTCATCAGCAGGACGGTCAGTCGTTTTCACCTAAACTCTGTCTCCACTTCCTGTTTCCTGTCTCCGCCTCCCCCAGGGAAGCTGGCGGCGCTCCGCAGGCTGAACGTCAGCTACAACCGCCTGTCCAGAGTTCCTCCGGAACTCGGAGACTGTGAGAAGCTGGAGCGTCTGGAACTGGCCGGAAACCTGAGCCTGAGCGAACTGCCCTTTGAGGTGAGGCCGCGGGTTGGAACCGGGTTGGAACCGTCCCTCATGGTGTTTTCTGCCTGCAGCTCAGCAGCCTGAAGCAGCTGGTCCACCTGGACATCTCGGAGAACCGGTTCGCCTCCATCCCCATCTGCGCCCTGAGGATGAGTCGCCTGCAGCTGCTGGACCTCAGCAACAACCAGCTGAGCGACCTGCCGCAGGACATGGACAGGTAGCTGCTGCTGGCGCCGCCTTCTGGGACTGGGACCGGTTCTTATGGGTTAATAACAGCCAAGCTGTTTGCTTAATGGAGCATTACCAAACTCTGCCACTTACTGGTAAGACGTGAGGACCAAATGTCGCCCAAACCCCAAAAACCCGTTTTATCCAGTCAGATTCCAGCGTCTTAAAAACAGAACATAGCCTGGTAGCCTTCACAAGCGGTGGGTATCGCTAGCAAAAAACCCTGAAGTACGAATCATAAATATTAGATCCACGAATGCTAAAGCGACACACCTACATGGTATTTAGCAGAAGCTAATGCTAAAGCGATTCACCTACATGGTATTTAGCAGAAGCTAATGCTAAAGCGATTCACCTACATGGTATTTAGCAGAAGCTAATGCTAAAGCGATTCACCTACATGGTATTTAGCAGAAGCTAATGCTAAAGCGATACACCTACATGATATTTAGCAGAAGCTAATGCTAAAGCACCAACTAAAACATTAGGTTTGCTAATTCTAAACCTACAGTATTTGGTGGAAGCTAATGCTAAAGCTCTAAGTTCAATTCAAATTATATCTGCAGTTGAAACACTTGAACCCTCAAACAGCAATTTAATTTTTATCTACTGTCAGCTTTATTTTGTTTCTCTATGTTTCTTGTCTGCACTAATCAGTCCGAACTGCACTGTGGCACACTTGCTGTACATATATTTACATATACATATCTGCATTTTTTAAAAAATCTTTGCAAGGACTGCTCTTAGGTTGCTTTTATATGAACAGCATTTCATATTTTTACAATTTATAGCATTTTATATTTATTTTATCTACAACTACTACTCAGTGGTTGTTATTGTGTCTCTATGCTGTAACTGCAAAGTAATTTCCCTGCTGGGATGAACAAAGTACTTCTATTCTATTCTATTTTAAATAAAATTGCTGGAAAAATGAGAAAACATGAGGAGAGGAAATGGAACTGCTGCGTAAAGACTTCAGCTACTTCAAAATAAAAGCATGAATATACATGCTAACTGCTGAAAGTTTACTAAACAGCTGAGTAAATTAGCCTTTTAAAATGTATCCAGAAAAAGGAACTAAGGTGAAGCTAGGTGGGCTAAATGTTAGCAAATGTGCTAAACAAACGATTAGCTCCACTATTAGCAGAACCGTTGTTTATGTGTCTTGTTGGGTTAGTGGGGTGTCCTTTCTTTTTCCCGTTGGGTGAGTGGGGTGTCCTTTCTTTCTGTGTCCAGGCTGCAGGAGCTCTCCACCCTCTACGTCCATAAGAACAGCCTGTCGTACCTCCCAGTTTGTCTCACCAACATCTCCAGTCTGAAGATGGTGGTTGCCAGTGGCGACGCGCTGACCTGCGTCCCGACCAAACTCTGCAACGACCCGGAGATCAAGTAAGATCCCAGCAGGTCGGCGAATCCGTGAACCATCGGACCGACCGGCGCCTCTGTCCCGCTGCAGGTTCATCCGTCTCTATGACAACCCCGAGAAGAGGAGGAAGAAGGAAGAAGAGGAGAAGAAGACGAATGAGAAGAGGAGGAGGTGGAGGGAGCAGGAGGTGAAGGACGGCAGTGAGAAGGAGTTCATGGAGGCGTACATCAGCACGCTGAAGGACAGAGGTCAGTCCAAGGTCGCCGGCAGCGCGACCTGATGCTAACCGTTAATGCTGCTAACCGCTAACTCTGTTTGTCCCAAATCAGACACCGTACCCTTCTCCACCACCAAGGTCTCCATCTCATGCCTGCTGTGATGGACCGGAACCAGAACCGGACCCGTTCTGCAGAGTCCAGTCGGGTCTGAACAGCTGCTGGACGTGGGTCCAGATCCTGGTTCTGATGGTTCTGGAGGTTCTGAAGTCGCCCAGAAGGTTCTGGTTTTTCTTGTTGGGTTTTATTTCAGTTTAAATTCCGGATTTTAAAACGTCTCCAAGTTTTAACAGAATCAGGAAATAAGAATAAAATCATAAACAGCAGCAAAACATCAGAACCTAAATAATGAGAATAAAATGTTTCATTTGTGTTTTATGAAAAGTTTATTCTCTTATTACCACTTAATTATCATAATATTGAACTTTATTCTTTGTTTTATTACGACTCATTTTAGGACTTTTTTCTTGTTAATTTTTTAATCTTAATACATTGTTGTGCAAATCAGATTAAAGCAAACGTGTAAAAATTAATCCAGATCGTCTGCGTATTGGGGGCGTGCTGTGGTGGCGTAGCGGTTAGCGCGACCCGTAATTGGAGGCCTTGAGTCCTCGACGCGGCCGTCACGGGTTCGACTCCCGGACCCGACGATATTTGCCGCGTGTCTTCCCTCCTCTCCTTCCCCGTTTCCTGTCAGCCTGCTGTCATATAAGGGGCACTAGAGCCACAAAAGACCCTGGAGGGGTAAAAAAAAAAAATGTACAGATCGTCTGCATGTTAAAATGTGTCAAAATTAAATCAAAGCCATAATTTTCCACAGAATCAATAAGGATTTAAATTTCAGTAAATATTCTCAGTGACACATATGTAATATTTTAATAGAAATTATTTTATATGAATCATTCCTGCCAGGATTCATTTCTTTTTTTGTAAATATGCCTGCAGTTAGAATTTTTTTATTATTTTCATTTAAAAACAGATGAAAATGGCAAATTGAATAAAAAACTCATTTATATAAAGTTTACAGAAAACTAATTCTCAATATTCCTCTGGAATAATTTCCATTTCAAAATAATTTTGTGTTCCTGAATAGTTTTAAAATTGTAGAACATAAAAACATTAGTTTTCTCTCCAGGGCTGACCTTTGACCTCCTCAGGCTGATGGTTTGTGTGTTTTGTTTGCTTTGAAGAGTTTAAATCTGTAGGCTGAGTTTGAAGTTGTGACCAAACATAAAAATCTAAATTACAGAAATATTTTATACATTTAATTAATTGAAATGTTTTAACACAACATGATTTTAGTTTTTATGATATAAAATGTTTGTTTTTTCCAGAAGTTCTGATTTTATTCCAACATGATTTTAGATTCCAGGAAATGTTTCTGTTTTGTTTTTCTAAACCTTCTGGACTTCCTGTAGTTTCACTTTGTAGTTTTTATGATTTTCAGAAGCTTTAATAAAATCTGGTGATTAATATTCAACGACTGCAGTGTGACTGACTTCACTTTGAATTAAACTACAAACTGCAGAAAAAATGACACTAAAAATTATTTTAGTGTCATTTTTAATATTTCTACAAAATAAAATAAAAGTGAATTTGTTGTTAATTTGTTGCTGTTCGTGTTTTTTTAAAAAGACCAGATGTGTAGCTAATTAATCTTTTGAAAGGAACAAAGAAAAGGCTAATTACAGAGACAGCCGCTCCTCCCCGTGGCTCCGCCCACCTCCCAGTCAGGGGGCGGAGCTAAGCGCTCGGGACGATACGCTATAAACGTTTATAATTTTATTTAATCATTAACTTAATCTAATTAAGTTAATGGTTCTGATCCATTAACCGGGTCTTTCTGGTTCTGATCCGAACCTGATGGAAGCGTGCAGAGTGAAACCCGAAGGCTCGGTTCAAACATCTTTATTAAGATCGTCACAAAGTTCTGAAAAAACCCGGTTGATAGAAACCGGGTCGGTGTAGAGGCACTAAAGCGCAGCAGAGACATCTGGACAACAGCTGCATGGTTCTGAAGGTTCTGGAGCTAAAGAAACCGGGTCAGCCAGACACCGGACCGGACCGCCCGGTTCTGTTAAACTGGACTTGCTGTGACGCTGCAGGAGGAACCAGGAAGCAAACCAGACGGGACCGAACTGGACTCCAGAAAACAGTCCAGATGTTTGGTAAAACCGTTCCAGAACCAGAAACACGGATCCCAACCGGACCTTCAGGAACATCAGCTCTGGTTCTGACAGGTCAAAGGTCAAACAGAACCTCCAGAACCAGGCGAGGCTCTGAGATTTGACCCGACACCGTGAGTCCAGAACCCGTTGCCATGACGCAGCTTCCCCTGGACGTCACCATGGTAACGGAGTTTCTGCCTAAAAGTAAAAACGTCATCGGATCCGGGAACGATGCGACTTCCTCCGGCCGTCGTCATGGTAACCAGTGGGGTGGGGGAGGAGCCAGCAGGTGCATAATGAAGCAGAGAAACTCCCAACAGGTGGGTCAGTTTACCTGCTGGTAGAGTCCAGAGGGGGCGCTGTTCCCCCCAGCCCTTTGGTCTCAGCCAATCAGGAGATAGGAGCTTAGGAACACAGTCAGTGATTGGCTGCCGCCCGCTCACATGCTGCTGTCCTGCAGGAGCGGCTCGATGTCCTCGGCGTCGCTGGTGGGCGTGGCCAGCGCCGCGCCGCCGTTCTGAGCGTGTGCGGGTTTAGCGGCGGTGGCGGCCGGACCGGCGGCGGGGCGGAGGTTCTCCGGGATGAAAACGGCGACGAACACGGCGAGGACCACGGTGCACGCCCCGAACAGGAAGGGAGGGCCCGGGATGGTGGCGCGCTGCGGGAGACAGGAGGAAACTGTGACCTTTAACCTCTAATTCAATAAAACCTGATTTTTAGCTTTGAATCAAAAAGTTCTGGTGGATGGATCAGCTCAAGGTGAGAAGGTTCTACACTGATCGGTTCTGATCGGGTTCATCCAGCAGGTTTGGATGTTTTTATTCCTCTAATGAAACCCGATCGGCATCACAATTCTGATCGGTTTCCAAACCCAGAAGAAGAACGGAGCCGTTACCCAGCAGCCCTCTGTAAAGATGGCTGCTGCGGCGCTCTGGTTACGGCAGAACAGATGGTCGATTTTATACAGACATACAGAAAAAAAACACAGATACCTCACTTCCTGTTAGATAAGGAAATGAAACGTATTTTGCTGAATCAGGTGAAGATAAAAATACCAGCAGATGGAAGAACAGATTCAGGTTTTTATCTTAAATGATAAATATTTATATCTATTGTAATGTTTTGAATGTGCGTGTGTCCAGGTGGGCGGTACCTGTGTGTCCAGGTGGGCGGTACCTGTGTGTCCAGGTGGGCGGTACCTGTGTGTACAGGTGGGCGGTACCTGTCTGTACAGGTGGGCGGTACCTGTGTGTCCAGTGTTCCTGCGGCTGCCGGAACGTCACTCAGCTCCACGTTGAACAGGAAGAAGATGAATCCGTAGAGAGCCGGACCCAAACCGTTACAGAGACCCCGGATCCCCGTGATCATCCCCTGGACCACGCCTACACACACACACACACACACACACACACACAGTCAGGCTGCTCCTGATTGGCTGCTGTAACATGAAGCTGCTCCTGATTGGCTCACCCTGCTGGTCGGCGGAGGCGTTGTGCGACACGAGAGCAGAGACTGCTGGGAAAGTGATGGAGGACAAGGCAGCGACGGTTCCTGCTGCCCACATCATCCTGCAGGACAGAACCGACCCAACCTGTCAGAACCAGAACCAGAAGCAGAACCGGGAACAGAACCAGAGACTCACCAAGGCTCGGACCCGAAGGCGTACCAGCCCAGCTGCAGCAGCTGGAAGCCCAGACCCAACAGAACCGTGTTCTTTTTCCCGATGGTTCGCATCAGAACGCTGAGCAGGACGGTCTGAGGGGACAGGTCAGGGGTCAGAGGTCACAGAGACAGCTGCTGCAGACACCTGGAGGGACCATGTTCAGGAATGTTCTGATTCTTTTGAACGATTCTTTCTCTGTTTTTACAGTTTTCTCTGCAGCAGCTCTGATTCTTCCTTCATTTAGAAATAAATTTATTTAATCTGAATAAAATAGGAAGCGGCCGTCTGAACACAGCCGCTCTCGCTGCTCCATGTTTGTTTTCGTCGTCATGGCGACAACGTGCTAGCTGCTGCTATGCTAACGCAGGCCGAGGATGAGGACAGTCTCAGTGCAGGCTTCACGTTGTTTGGTTAATATTTAGATTTAGGTTTGTTTACTATTAATTTGTTGCATTAGCGTTCACAACAGACTATGCTAGCTAGCATTAGCATTCACAACAGGCTATGCTAGCTAGCATTAGCGTTCAAAACAGGCTATGCTAGCTAGCATTAGCATTCACAACAGGCTATGCTATTGCTGCAGCTCAGCAGAGAACTGACAGCGCAAAGCCCCGCCTCTTGGCTCTGATTGGTTGTTTCTAGTTAGCGCTGGGAGATGGAGGAGATAAATTTAGCTTTAGTGGAAATAATTCAACTTGTTTTGAGAATTTCACCCACAAACCAATTTCATCGAACCTGAGCAATGATGGAGAGGATTCCCACCATGGCGATGAAGGCAGCGATGGCTTCAGAGGAGAAATGGATCACCTGGAGGAGACGAGAGGAAAAGAAATCAGCATGACGGAGGAGCTACCTGGAACCAGGTGTGTGTGCGCTTACCTGCTTCAGGTAGAGGAAGAAGCTTGAGTACTGTCCGGCTTCAGGCAGGTAGGACAGGAAGACAGTGACGCAGATCAGCAGAACCGTGGAATCCTTCCCGACGCGCCGCAGCGACTGAAACCCAAACAACCAATCAGAGCATCAGCTGCTGGTTCCGGTTCTGCTGCCGGGTCCGACTGACTCACAGCGAACGGGTCGGCCTGCTCCCAGGAGATGGGGAACCCCCACGACGACAGCCTCATCTTGTCCGGCAGCGACTCGGGAACCACGAAGAACACGAAGGCGATGTCCGCCACCGCGATCACCGTGGCGACCAGCACCACCAGGCTGTCCCCATAGCGACTGGACAGGTAGGCGCCGATGGCCGGGCTCGTCACCAGGCTGGCGGCAAAGGTGGCCGACACCTGGGAGGAGGAGGTCAGGTGAACCGGGATCTACAGAACCGGATCCGGGCCGAACCCGGTCCGGAAAACCAGGAACACTGAGGAACGATCTGAGGAAGGTACGGACCGACTCGGACCCGATCAGAATAATAAATGATCGGTGGAACCGGTTTCTTGTGGTGGGATAATTTCTCATTTAGCTGAATATCATGTTAGCATAGCGCTTAGCGCTAGTGGAACTGATGTTTATGAGTGAGTTAGCATTTTGGTTAGCATTGCTAACCACTGTTGTTTCCTTTAGAGTAAACCGTCCAATCAGGATTCAGCATTTCTACAAACTACCAGCTGGTTCTAAAGACGATCCGATCAGTTCAGCTGGTTCTGTTCACTTCATCCTGAGAACCAGAAACGTTACTAATGAGCGGATGATTATAATAATAATAATAATAATAATAATAATAATAATAATGATAATGAGGTTTCTGATCTAGAGCTGCTGTGATGTCAGCAGCCTGCGCAGCGTTCTGATTGGTCATTACCAGGCCGTAGGCGGTGCTCCTCTCGTGCTCCTCGGTGACGTCGGCGACGTAGGCGAAGATCACAGAGAACGTCACGGCGAACGTCCCCGACACGGCGATCAGAGCAAAGTACCACCTGGAGAGACAGAACCAGGTCAGACTAAACCGAGTCGGTTCTGCAGCGCATCGAAGTTAACAGTAGATCAGGAAACATGGCTGACTTATGGAGTCCAGCTCAGAATCAGGGAGGATTTACCTGAGACCAGAACCAGACCAGAACCTCTCTATGGTCACATGACCTCTGACTCGGTTCCACCTGGTTCTGACTTATTCTGAGTTTAGCTCATTTTTTCTCGTTTTTGTCTGTTTTACAGATTTCAGAAATATTTGCAGTGAACTCCGAGATATTTGTGCTCCTGTAATTTCACGGTGTTTTGTAGGACACATCGCCCCCTGCAGGTCGGAGCTGACATCACTGCAACACGCTGACTGTCGGGTTCTAGTAGAAAATTAGAAAAAAACTGAAATAAAAATGCCAGGTTTGTTGATTTAACGTGAATTTCTGAAAAAAAGTGATTTATTTGTCTTTAGTTGCAGTAAAACATGAAGCAGAAACAAATTTAGTGAGAAAAACAGGAAGTTTGTCACATTTTGATGGTGATTCTGGTGCATTAAACCCGTCAGGAAAACAACTTTTTATGGAGGTGAAATTGCCACAGAAATTGTTGCAATAAAGAATAATGTTATGAAACTAGTGGTAAGTCATATAATGATGATGGAGCAATAATGGAAATAAACTTTAAATTCTAACTTTTAAAACTGGAAAATGTTTTAAATACCCAAAATAAATAAAACAAACAAGCTAATAAACAATATTTGTTGGAAGAAACGTTAAGAAAAATTAATAAAGCAAATTATTGATCTGGTTTTGATTTAATGCGATGAATTGATTTATTTCGACAGGCTTCCTGAGAGCGGGTCGGCTGCTTCAGAACCCAGAGAGCCGGTTCTGTTCTGCTGAACCGGGTCAGAACTGAACCAGCTGCTGGTTCCTCAGATTAAAACCTGAGATCCATTCAGAACCAGATGGACCTCTGGGAACAAACAGGACAAAAAGTCCAAATTCAGCTTCAGTTTGTACGAACAAACACCAGGAGGGAGCTGACCTTTGACCTCTGGCCCAAACTGAAGCACCAGGAAGCGACATGAAACTGGTTCCAGTAGCAGAACTGGTCAGCAGGGCTGTGTGTGGCGCAGTGAGCGGCCAGCAGGGGGAGCCAGAGGCCTGCAGCCGCTCACATGAGGAACGTGTGACAGTTAAACCCAGCAGAACCAGAACCAGACTGGGTCTCACATCAGAGCGTTTCTGCTTCATCAGAACCTGAGAAACTTCAGAACAAAGTTTCCCACAGAGATGATCCGATCAGAACCGGGATCAGTTCCGATCCAAACACCCAGGATGGGTTCTGATCCGCAGCTCAAACAGCCTGAGATCAGGGTTTTATAAACATCGGTTCTGATCCAGAAACTCTGAATATTTTTCAGTCGGACTCGGAACCAGAACCGGACTCACCAGGGGCTGATCCTCATGAAGGGGATCGGGGCGCAGGTGAAGAAGACGGTGATGAGGAGGAAGGACTTCCTGCCCCAGGTGTCCGACAGAGCACCAATCAGAGGAGCCGACAGGAAGGACAGGAAGCCCTGAGGACAGAGAGACGGCCGTCAGAGGACGGTTCTGACCGGTTCTGACCCGGCTCGGTCGGCCCGGACAGTGATGTGAAACCCGGTGATAACAGAGAGAAATGGGACGCAGAGCGGCCCGTTTCGCCGCGTTCCATTTCTATTCACACCAAAGTTTCTGATTTTAATCAGTTTTTCCACTTTTTTTATTTTAATTATGAAAAGTTATTAAGTTATTTTAATAACTTCTGTAATTTGTGGAGAATCCAACATCGTTTCAGATTTAATCTGGTCAGGCAAGTCGGACCAGACGAACAGTTCTGGGAGGGGAAGTCGGGTCTGCAGGGAGGAGGAAGTGCTGCACGATTCTACTTCCTATTGTGGTTAAGCCCCGCCCCCTCACCTTGACGCCGTGCACCAGGCCGTTCATCAGGAAGGTGTGCTGAGGGAACGTTTCATGGAGAACCTGGAGAACCAAACCACAAGACGTCAGCCGACCCAAAGCCCGGTTCTGTCTGAACCGAACAGAACCGCCGACCCAGTTCTCACCTTCAGCATGGGCGTAGTCAGCAGGCCCCAGGCGAAGAACTCCAGGAAGATCACCACCACCGCATGGGTCACTCTGGCCCGGGTCCGCTTCAGCTGAGGAGAGAACCGCACCAGAACCACTCAGAACCGGTCAGAACCACTCAGAACCACAGGTCAGGTTCTGAGCCCAGCAGATCAAACTTTGATCCAAACAGGAAAGATTCTCAGGAAATGGAGGAACTGATTCACCTGGTGGTGAGTTTAAGGACAGAGAAAAGTGGGAATTTTCAGCTTAATGTGTTTATTGCATGGAGAGCAGCTTCATTAAAGATAAATTCTGTTAATAATAAATCATTAATAATTACTCCAGCAAATAAACAAATAAATGCACCATGAACTGAAAGCTAAAAGTTCCTGAAATTCAGGAAGTAGCCTTTCAAAAATAAAATTATTCTTTTTTAATTTGTGTTTCTGTATTTCCTAATTATGTACGAATGATGGTATTAATGTATTAAGTTCTTCATCTGACCCAGTCGGGTCATTTCTGATAAAATCTGAAAATCTCCCGTTCTGACTCTCGTTTGTGAGACTAAAGTTCCTCCATGTCTGCAGGATTACAGTTTAAAAATAATAAAATAACAACAAAAATAATAATCCCAGAAGTAAAAATAATCCAGAAAACATTTCACTCTCCAGAATTTGCTCTTCTTTAAAGTTTCTTAAGAAAAAACTTCTGATTTTTACTGATAAAATATAAAGAGATTATTTTAAATCAGAACCCGGGTCGACCCACAGCTTCTGGGTCAGAACCAGGGAACTGGACGGTTCTGACCCGATCTAGCTCTCCAGACCAGAACCTTCTACTTCTGGTCGGTTTGGTTCTGCAGCAGCGGTCCAGTCCGATCCGTAGTGTTAGGTAAGCAGGAGGGATTTGGTCCGTTTGAGCTGCAGCAGCTTCCAACTGGACTGGACCGGACCGGACCGGCGCTGATCCAGGACCCAGCTGCAGGTTAAACTGGACCAGGTCAGAAACTCTGTGCTGCAGACCAGAACCGGTCTGAACAGAACCGGGCCTGAAGTTCTCCTTTCTGTTGAAGCTAATGAGCCGTTAGCAATAAGATGCTAACCGCTCATTAGCTTCAGGAAGTGGAGGATAAAAGCAGCGCTGTTCCTCTGCAGACGGATCATATGACCACAGATCAGCTGGCTGTCAGCAGCACAGGGTCTGCATTCATCAGGTCAGAGGTCAAACTGAGCCTCCTCTCTGCCGTGCTGGGCTCCCAGAATGCAGCAGGGTTTCTGTCAGGTCTCTGTTTCCTCTTGGATCAGAACATCGGGTCCGCCTCCAGCTGGGAGGTTCTGACTCTGGATCATGTTTATCATTTCAACAGTGAATCTGATGAAACCAAACCTTCTTCCTGCCGGTGATGCGAGCAGCAGCCATGTTGGAACGTGAAGTTAGACGTTTTAACTGGGGGGTCGGAGTCACTCCCAGTTTCCCAGTAGAAAATCATAATTGGTTTTTCCAAAGTCTAAATTTCCCACTTCTGACCACAACTGGAACGCATCGCATCCTCAGCTGGATTCTGTAGAAGGAGATTTCTCCTTCAACCTGGATCAGGGTCATGACCTTTGACCTGTGGAGCTCTGGTCATTTATCTGAGTTTCACACTGTGACCTCCGACCTCAGGCTGAAGCTGCTGGGACATCAGATGTTTTCTTCTCTGGAAGATGATGATGGAGATGACCTTTGACCCTTCTCAGGTGAATCATCAGCACCAGCCTGATATTTTCCCTCTTCAGCTCAAATTGCCCTTCCCTTCAATCATGGATAATATTTTATATTAAAAACAAGAATAAAATATGAATTTAACTCATTTAATCCATTTCAACTATCAGCAGCACCAGATTAGAGTTTTTTCATTTATCCGGAGTTATCGGCTCACAGAGCTAACGGCTAGTTAGCCTGTTAACCGGAGGCTGAAGTTGGTGTCTGATTCAGAGCTGGTGGCCAGGCTTCGAGTTAAATTAAATTAGCTCTAGACTATAATCCGAGAGGAAATCTGGATTAAATATTTCAGTCAACTTCTATAAAACATTTCTACATATGTGAAACGTTCACTTTACTGTAGAAACAGAATTTCTTCAGAACAAACTTTGTTCTGGGAAACATTTATATTTTATCTCTGAAAAAAGACAAAACAAGCAGAGATTTTAGATGTTTTCCACTTTAGAGATCTGGCAGAAAAATCTCAAGCCTAGTGACGCTTTGGCTTGTAAAGTGACCCATTCTAGATTAGATCAATCCAGAAACTTTAGGATCATCTTATTCAAGGGTTTTGAAAAGGTGATGGGTCATTTCTATGGTGAGCTAAACGACATGAAAGCCCAGAATATTTGTTTGTCCTTCACAAACTGAATGCAAGTTCTGTATATTTTATAGAACCGAGTAACCTAGTCCAGATTTAATCGCAGTAGATATTTTAGCTTTTCAATAGGAAATCAACGGACTTCCAGGTTCATTGAAACTGTGAGCTGGCCCTTTAAGGGCTAACGCTGAGCAGCGAACCAGAGGCTAACTTCTACACCGGAAGAAGCGACTACGGTTCATCTGAATTAGCCGCTAACAGTTTAATCTTCCAGAACAGCGGATTAAAATCCACGCGTGTTTTAATTTAGCCCCACACACCGAGTCCAGTTCACAGAGCCAACCCGGCTAGCACTCACCGAGCTCCGGACCAACATCCTGCCGCTGGCCTCGGTCTCCGCTTTCTCCCGGGGCGCCTCACATCTTGCCGTAACGACTTTCAGCTCCAGTCCTCGGACCTGAACATCCTCCTGAGATTTCTCCGTCTTTTCCAGGGTGTCCCGCCGTGTGAATGAGGCTCCGTGCTCTCCGCGATGTTCGCATGTATCCCGGTTCTGTTCGCTGTGAAGTCCGCTAGAGTCGCTCAGCTTTCGGTTTGACTAGAATTCCTCCGCTTTGATTGTAACTTTACCTTCCATCTGCTTGGTTTGTACGCAGGGGTACGGCAGAGGGGCGGGGATGTTTTTTCATGACACTGGTGGGCAGTACCCGCCCGACTTGACAGTCCCTGTAACCAAAACAAACCAAGCTGGTCCTGGATCAGCTCCACTTTCTTCAGCACCCGTTTAAAATGCAACAAGATCTGACTCAGGATCAGCCTCACTCCTACTGTAAACACCACGAGCAAATCGCCTCCTGCTGGACTGAAGCTGTCACTACACTGCAGACACCGTTTCATTAAATCAGCAACTTTAAAAAAATAAAGTTTGTGTTTAAAAAGAGACGTCCTGGTGCCCTTAAATAAAATGTCTGTTTAAACTGCAGCTCGTGCTCCGTCTGCGGCACAAACAGTGCGGAGACAGGAGTCAGTATTTGGCAGGAAGATCCGGTGTCTTCGTCTAGCAGGGCTCACTATTTGGCCAGAGGCAGAAAGGCGGGACTCGACGGTTGAAGAATTTTTGGCTCCACTGAAAACCTGCACGCATGCACCGAGCAAACCCACGGAAATGAGCAGGGTGGGTTCCTGTCTGGGTTGTTCAAAATAATATCAATCTGTCTGGTAATGACGCGTTATTAATTTAAATTATTATTCCGTTCTGATGTTGGAAAAGTCGAAACTAGAGTCAGATTTTTGAGTCAGAATAGAGAAAAAAGGAGAGGCCCCAGAATGAAACCCTGAGGAACCTGACAGTGGTGAGTCAGTCTTTATATCATACATCTGGATCACAGATATAATAAAAATACAATTCAGCTTAAACTGGAAATAAGTAAAAGTTTGCAAATGACAGTGAAAAAGAACATTTATGTAACCGGAAGAAACCTTCACACAAATTCAACTAAAGTTTAGGAATATTCACAGTCAGAATGAGTAAAAGGACCAAATTTAACTGAAAAATAAACTAATTAAGAACAGAAACTAGACTGAAAAATACGACGGCAGAAAGGAGGAATAAACATCTTCCCAAAAAAATCTCAGAAACTTTAAATATCGAGTTAAATTAATTTTTTACAACTTTTAAATAAATAAAAAAAACCTCAAGAATTTTCTAGAAAAATTCTGAGATTTAACTCAGAATTTCAGATTTTTTCTAGAAAATTTGGACTTTTCCAGGTCAGAAAGTTTTTTCTAGAACATTTCTGAGATTAATGTAAAAATATTTCATTTTTTTTCTATCAAATTTTCGTGTTTTCATGAGGTAATTTTATGAGATTAATCTCAAAGTGTTTAGACAGAAATAGACTATTTTTCTGTCCGAACACGCAGTCGTAGAAAAATCTTCCCGATCCTTAGAAGACCTGCTGAATGAAAGTCCCGGGAAAACGGGACAGTTGGGTTTTCCTCCCGGACCACCTGGGCTTTTATTTTGAAGGGCGGCGCCAGACTTTCCCGCCCTCCCTCCATCTTGGCGCAGCCAGCTTGACGCAGCGGAGCCTCAAATGGAGGCAGAGCGGATCAATCTGGAGCTTCGGCGGCTGATTGGGATCATGCGGCAGCGCTGACCGCCGTGTCGGTGAGTACTCGCGGCCCGCGGGGCCCGCGGCCGAACCGGGCCCGGAGCCGCGGTTCCGGTCCAACGGTTTCCTGCGGAGCTGCGAGCTCGGCGCCGTGTTTTCTCCCCCAGCAGACCCCACACCCCCCCACTCTGTCTTTGTTCGCTTGCGCCTTTTCTTGCGCCTCTGCGGGTTTTGGTAAATAGTGGCGCAACGTGGCCGCCGCGCTGCGGGAGGAGCCAGTCTGCGGTGCGCTGTTTTTCTGCGGGTTTTTGTCGTGTGCGTGGGTGCGGCGGTTTGCGCTGCTGCTGCGTGTTTTTAGCAGACTTTGAGTGACCTCTGGATGGACATCTTCATCATCCTCAGCAGCCAAAACAAGCAGCCAGCAGCTCATGGCGCTGAGCGGCCGCCTGGGGGCGCTGCAGCTGCTGGTTTTCTGCTGATTTTGATTAGTCCCAGCAGAGCCGGTCCCACCGCCTCCAGGGTCGGGGCCTCCAGGGCCCCGGGGGGCCGGATTTACATGAGGCCAGCAGCTAAAATGTTTGTCACTTCCCACACTTTTCCTCAGGATAATAAATAATGATCTCAAGTCAAAATATAACCAGATTGTTGTTGGTTTTTGGCTCATTTTAGGACACATTTCCACATCATTAATATTGTGGCTGTTGGTGAGGAACAATAACAGATTAAAAGCAGTTTCTGATTTTATTATTTTAACCACTAGAAATACAAAGCAATAATTAAAGTTAATTGGTTGCAGATGATTCATTACAATTATCTACAAATTACAAACGGTTTTGGGTCACAACTGTTTACTCCAGAACCTCTGTTGCTTGTTTTAACCTACAGACAAAATGTTTGTGTCTATTAAGTTGTTTTTTTTTTTTTCTTCAGGAAAATGAAAAAAGCTTTTAAAATGTTGCTGATAAACAACATTTGTCTGTTTCTTTTGTTCCAGTGATTCTTGTTTGAAATAAAGTTATTGGTGGAGAAAGTGAGGAGAGGAAGTGCTGTGTAAATGGTCTTGATGTACTTCAAAATAAGAGCTTGAATACAAACAGATTCTTAACTTTAACTGAAAGTTTATAAATGTTTGCCCAACAAATGTTTTAGGATTTATCTAGAAAAACGTTTTCAGAGCTAGCTAAGGCGCTAAATGAAAACCTAGATTAGCTGCTAGCATGTTAGCGCAGGTGTACCCATCACTGGTTCAGGAGTTTGGATCTGCAGCTTTATTATTAACCTGAGTCAGCTCAGCAGAACCGATCAGATCCACCGGGTCAGACTGGAGAACCGGATCTGTTCAGCATGGCGCCCCCTGCTGGAACTGGAGCTTGTATCTTGCTGGAGCAGGAAGCAGGTTTCCATGGTAACAGCCGTGAACGTTTGATTGGCAGACCTGAGAGTTTCTCTGCGGCTCAGAAGCTGAACAGGAAGCCGGCGGCCCCCTGACCTGCTGCAGCAGCTGCCGCAGCATGCGCTGCGGCAGCTGCAGCTGCTGCCGACTTCCTGCTGGGTCCAGATGCTCTGGTACCAGAACCGGGCTCCACCAGAGTTTAATGTTCAGTCTCAGCTCTGGGTTCTTAAAGGTACAGTACGCTCAGCGCGTTGAAAAGCAGTTTGGGTTCTGGTCCGGTTCTGAGGATCAAACAGAACTCTGATCCGGTTCTGGAGAATTTTAACATTCCTGTTTGTTTTTGTTGTTTGTTTTTTTTTGTAGAAACTCTTCCTGCCGTTTCCAGTTTGAGTCCAGCAGCTTGACGTCCCCCACTGGCCCCCAGTGACCCCCAGTGACCCCCACTGGCCCCCAACCTCCAGGCGATAGACCGATCCTGACCTGGATGAGACGTCTCACCGGTTCCGACTAATTCCTGGTTCACCACCTCCCTTCTCTCCCTTCCCTCCCCCTTCCTTCTCCCTCCCTCCGTCCTCACCCCCCCCGATCTGAGTCCAGACTCAAAGCAGCGACCTGATTGGCTGTCCTTCCCCCGACCCCCCCGCCCTCAGGTGGATGAATGAAGACTCCGTTTAAGAGCCCAGCGGCGCCGCGGCCCCGAGCGGACGGGGGTGAGTCTGATCAGAACCGTAACGCTGTGCTGGCGCCCCCTTCAGGCCGACTCAGGCTCATGTTTCTGTTTCAGGACATTCCGGCGTCTCTGCAAACATGATGAAGAAGAAGAATCCACACAAGTTCGTCCAGAAGTGATTTTATTGAAGCCAGATTATCTAATCTCAGCTTTAATCTGAATCCGTTCAGATCTGTAATCTCGGGTTTTTGTCCGCGTCCCGGCAGGAAGCAGAGGACCAGCGTTGGACCCAGTAAGACTCTGGTTCCGCCCAGGAGGAACATCGTGGGCTGCCGGATCCAGCACATCTGGAAGGAGGGCAGTGAGTAGGCGACCTCTTGACCTCTGGACCTCCGGGTCGCTCGGTGTTGACGTGTCCGGTGTCCCTCCAGGTAAATCGTCCCAGTGGAAGGGGACGGTTCTGGACCAGGTTCCGGTCAACCCGTCTCTCTACCTGATCAAGTACGACGGCTTCGACTGCGTCTACGGCCTGGAGCTGTACGCCGACGAGCGCGTGGTCGGCCTGGAGGTTCTGCCCGACAGAGTGGGTGAGGAACCGCGCCGCCGCCGGGTCCAGATGGGTTCTACTGGGTCCAGACAGGTTCTACTGGGTCCAGCCGGGTCCAGACAGGTTCTACCTGTTCATTATTGTTAAAGACATGCATCCAGCTGGGCCTTCTCTGACCTCTGACCTCTGGTGGCTGTCAGGACTAGGGATGCAAGTTATTGATTAATTATTGTTCTGATCAATAAATCAATCCTTTATGTCAGTTCATTCCATAAACTTTAACATTTTGTTTTCTCACCTTGTCAAACTGAAACTTGGTTATAAAATGTAACAAGAGGAACCTGTTAAGATGAAAAATAAAATAAATAAACAGTTGAAAGAAAAGATTATGTGACCCACATAATCACACTTGAACAGAGATTTTTCCTGTTCTCGTATGGCCCTGCCAGCTTTATTTCTGTATCAACCAAACATTGACCCCCAACATAAACACTGTCAGAGACTGGAGAGCCTTAAAATATGACTAGTTATTACACCCAGCTTATGGAAAAATTAATACGATGTCATCCAGGAGCCGCCATCTTGTTTTTACGAGCGTTTCACGGCTTCTGTTTTTTTCACTTTTCTGGACATTGGAGTCGAGGTGAACCGTAGATCTGCAGATCTCCAGAGCGATTCTGGTTTGGATTCGTGATCTTAATGCAGTAAATACGGGGTTAGTCTGGGTTGGTACTGTAGGTTCTAGAACCGGCCTGACCTGCCGTTCTCTCTGATTGGTCCAGCTCAGGCCCGGGTGAGTGACTCGCTGCTGGCGGAGACGATGATCGGGAAGGCGGTGGAGCACATGTTTGAGACGGAGGACGGGCCGAAGGAGGAGTGGAGGGGGATGGTTCTGGCCCGAGCCCCAATCATGACCACCTGGTTCTACATCACCTACGAGAAGGACCCGGTTCTGTACATGTACCAGCTGCTGGACGACTACAAGGAGGGCGACCTGCGCATCATGCCCGACTCCAGTGAGTGTCAGAGTCCAGATCCGGACTGGTCCGGTCCAGGTTTGAGTCCGTTCGGGTCTGAGTCTGGATCTGGTCCAGGTTTGGGTCCGGTCTGATCCGGTCCGGGTTTTCACACCCTGGTTTGTGTCTGCAGACGAGAACGTGGCGGCGGAGCGGGAGCCGGGCGAGGTGGTGGACAGCCTGGTGGGGAAGCAGGTGGAGTACGCCAAGGAGGACGGCGGGAAGCGGTCGGGGATGGTCATCCACCAGGTGGAGGCCAAGCCCTCCGTCTACTTCATTAAGTTCGACGACGACTTCCACATCTACGTCTACGACCTGGTCAAGACCTCCTAAGGCCCGGGGCGTCCAGACGGCAGCCGGACTTGGTAGCTCTTTGTTTCTAGAGACGCCTTAACGCGAAGGACGCGGCGCCAGCAGTCATCGACTCTTCAACCGGACCAAACGGCTGGAACCTGCCTTGGGTTTCCAGATTATCGCGGCACAAGCATCCGTCTTTACTAAGCTTCCCTTCCTGTGACTCCATCCGGAGGAACGCCTCATTCCTGACGGCCCTCTGGACCCGAGGCCGGGCGTCTGAGCCCGACGGGGTTAATGACGGGGTGGGACGGCGACGGGAACACGGATCCGGACCGCTCTGCGTCTGGGCAAAGACATTCCCTGTGAAATTTGTGCCAAATTGTTGAACTTTTCTAGAGCGTCACTCCAACCGGCTGGTTTTAAGTTCCTGAAGTGAACATCCGGATTATTCCACATTTATACTGTAACGGTTTTCCACAGGCCCCGCCCCCCGTCTTCTAAATGTGGACAATCAGGACCTCATATCGGTATAAACCCAGATAACGGTGAACTTTAGACCCTCTGGCATTTTCAGGATCTGCTTCTGGACCGAGGAACCTTCCAGATTCCAGAGCCGACCCTGGAAGACGACAGAGAAGGTTTTCCCAACAGATCCCTGGAGTTCCTAACAGTCCGATCCAGATGATCCGGATCAACTGATTCTGGAGTTCCCAGTGGAGTCTGTTGATCCAGAGATGATCTGGATCAGTGGATCCTCATGGAGGCTGATCCAGATCAACGGTTCCTGGAGTTTCTATCGGATTCTGCTGATCCAAATATAATGTGGATCAGTGGATCCTGGAGTTTCTGATGTTGTCTGTTGGTCCAGAGATGGTCCGGATCAGCGGATGGATCCGGATCAGTGGATCCTGGGGTTCCTGTCGATGACCCGAGTTGCTGCTGTTATAGTTTACAGTGTTTTTCTTGTACAGTGATCTTATGTTGGTGCGTTGGACATCTTCGGTTCCTCCGTGTCGGTTTCGTTCCCAGTCGGTCCGGACTCGTTGACCGACTCTGGGTCTGTGGATGGAGGCGCTCTGCAGCATCCAGTCGGGTGTTTGAAGGAAGTCCTGCTCTTTTCTCTGATGTAGCCCATCTTCAGTTTCCCTTCCTCCAACAGAAGCGCTAGCCGCCATGTTGCCTGATCCTCATCTCATGTGCCTGAAGGACGGATCCAGACTTTCCTGCTGGCTGGGTTGGGAAGCTTCGCTCCGGCTCCGGCGTTCCTCTCCGGGTGGATTCTGTTGAAGCTTTCCAGGTTTCAGGATCTAGATTTCTAATCTGCTGAACATCCAGTTCACCCCAAAACCCAAATGGTGTCCAGGTCGCTTCTTCTTCTCCTCCAGATCTCCTCTAAACTAAAGCACAGGTTTTAATTTTGATTCAATTAAACTAACATCTGAAAACACAGGAATTCAAACGTTTTCTTCTTTTACTTTTTTTTTTGAAAATTCATAAAAAGATTTATTTCTAACTTTTTCCCTAAAAATTTGGACCTTTTGTTTTCTGAATCATTTTATTCTGTTTTTATCAGAATGCAGTTTTTTCCCAGATTTCTGACTTTAATTTCTATCAGAATTGTTTTCATTTTTTGCGCCTTTCAGTCAATCTAGTCTTAAAACTCAAATCTATTCTGACTGTAAAGCCCAAGTTCTGTGTTTAGAGTCAGAATCTCTTTTTTACATTTCAGTGGTTATAATTTTCTTCCACAGAAAACATTTGGACACATTTTGTTCATGTTGAGAAACAAACAGAACCTGGAAACTGTAAATCTGGAGCTAATCTGGTGGGATGTTGAATTAACATCACAATCTGGGGATTAAAGTGGATCTTTTTAACTAATTGAAGTTGCAGATGGATCTTTTTCTAAGACTTGATTTATTGGATCTTTATAAAAACTGATGTTCTGGTTCTGGAGTAAAGAGCAGCTGAATAAATCTTCTCTGTTGGGTTCAGATCAGATTTCTTTTTAGCTTTTTTTTCCTGGAACTTTAGCGTACATCAGGAGTTATTTATTATTCTTTGGGAGTTTTTTGAAGGAATTTCCAGTTTTTTAAAAGGTTTTTCCTGTCGGTTTCCATTCGGGGCGACTGGAGTCTCATTCCTACAGATCAGACCTGAACATTGGGCCGTTTTTCGGTCGCAGGTTTTCAGGAAGCGTCATCTGGATGAAATCTGAAAGGTTCATGTCTCGGCTGAGGGCATCATAATGTTTCACTAGTTTTTACTCCAGTTTCCAGAATGTTGATGATTAATTGAATTAAAAAGTTCCAGTTTTCATGATTACATTCAAAGTTACATTTGGACTCATTACCTTTTTCAGAATCACTTTCCATATCATATTTAATGATTTATTTTTTTTCCCAAAATCATGGAGTTTAAAGCAGGCGATAATTTTTTACACTTTCTTGAATACATGATGGTGCAGCGCCGTCGTTTAGAGAACAGGTGGGATTTGAACTGAAGGTCTGGAAACACAAATATCTGCTACAGTTTCTGTCGTCTGCTGAGGGATTAGAGGTTTTCATTTTTATGGTTCAGATTCTACAACTTGTTGTGAAATCCAAATACTTGTGGAGTCTTGTTTTGTATTTCTAAAGCAATCACAGATTTTTACCTTTAACATTTTTTTCTAGACAGTCAAAAATGCACATCAAAATCGAGGCCATAATTTAAAAACTTAAGGTGGGGCTCTACTAAAATGTTTAATGGAGTTAATTAGAGGGTCATTAATTAATAAAACTATATATTGACAAAATAAGCAACATTTTCAATTCAGAAACTTTCTGCTGAATAAACAGACATCTGAGCTCAACAGCAAATCTAGTTTTTATTTTGTCCTTCAACCATCAGAACGCTGACATTAGCGTTAGCCGCTACATGGTTAGCATTGAGATGCTAACTTAGCCTTAAATATCTTCACTGATATGCTAACTCCTTTTAATACAACAACAGATGTTTCCAGACTAAAGTTAAACCCCGTGGATCGAGAGAAGCGCCTGTGTCCGCCATCACTGCTGTTAGCTAGTGCATCAGTTTTATGGGCGTACTAGAAATGTGCAAATACAAAGGTTCCGGCCGAAATATTTCTATGTAAAAATAAAAGAAAAAAGAAAGAATAATTTTCTTAAATTTTAATCAAAACATTTTCTATATACTCAAATTTTATTTTATTTTATTACCCATCTGGATTTTCTATAGAATTCCTCTAATAACAGATGCTACACGTTGTAGTTTTAGAGCAGATGAAATGTTGATGGGATTTAAGCAGCTCTTGAAAATGTAACTTTCCAGAACATCGGGTCTGGATAAATCTGTTCTTTGCATCCAGAAAACATCAGATTTCCCAGATGTTCACATTATCAGCTCCCCAGATTTATTCATCGTTTCTGGTTCTAGAAGGTAAATTTAGATTAAAGCGCCTCTGCTGCTCCAGGAAGGTAAATCAAGATGAATCTCCCCTTATTCCGGTGACTCCAGGGACGGATTGATGTGATCCTCGTTATTTTCCAGAAACCTCTGGATCTGTTGTGTGATTGGACGTGTGTGCTGTAGCGCCGCCTCTGTTCAGATAGTGTCACTGCATGCTGCTTTTCTCGCTCTATGGAAACTGATGTGTTGCATGTTCGTAGGTTTCAGTTGTTCGGTTCTCGCCTGTCTGTCGTGGCTTTTTGGTGCCTCTTGTTTCCTTTGGTTTGTTTTGTACCTGAAGCTCTTATGGGTTGTTGGATAAAATAAAAATGAAAAAGAAAACCCACCCCCGACCAGCGGAAGTGACAGTTTAGCAGGTGAACTTGTGAAGATGTTGCAGAGGTGATGATGGCTGTACAGTTGATGTTTCAGAGTGCCAACTGCAGATGCCAGTGTTGTACAGCCGTGTAAAGCTCTAACTATTTACATGAATAAAAACCTGTTTTTCATACACGTTTTGTCTCTTATTCTCTAATTCAGTTCAGATTATAATGTGTCAGAACTGAAACTATTGATAATTCATGTTTGTACAATCAGAGATATGAAGGGAAGCTACAATATGAGAAGTATGTTTGTTGTTTTGTTGCTATTTACTATTTGCTGTAGTACAACTCAAGAATAGTAAATATTTATGAAAATATAACTCATATATAAATAAACAACTATTGATTGAATTTCAGTTGAATTGCAATTCAAACATTGATCACAGTTTGTGTTGCAGCATTCTGCAAAGTGGCAGAATGCAAATAAAAATAACATTTTATTCTGAAATAATTAATGTTCGTAGTATTTTCAATAGTTGTTTCTGTTGTTATTTATTGGGTTTTTAATCTCGTTGGTCGAACTGTAGCTACAACGTGCTGGCGTTTCACTTCTGACCACCAGGTGTCGCCTCAGACACCGTTTTACTCCCATAATGCATTTCTCCTGAGCTGTTCGCTCTCTTCACTTTAAGAGCTTCGCATCTGGAGCTGCTGGTTCTCTTTATGTCTTCATGTATCGGGTTTATTTGTTCCCAAAGTTCGTGTGGATTAATCTGGAGGAGAAAGAGAAGAAGATCGAGTTTAAAGAAACCGTGAGTCAGAAAGTCAGAGCGAAGCTTGAAGAAGGCTAGCCGCCATGTTGGCATTCGATCCTTTCGGTTCATGAAAGTGATGATTGGTTGATTCACAGAGGATCTGTGAGGAGGCGTGGCCTAATCCTTGTTACGCAACGCGCTTTCAGACCGTCTGATCCTGAACCGAAGTTCAAACTGAAATTTAAGAAGAGAGTTGAAGTGAAATCGCTGGAAACCTGTTTTCCTATGAGCTGCACGATGTTTGCAGTGTTTCTATTATTAAGCTGAATATAAAAAAATAACTCAAAATAGTTCTAGTTTAGTTACTGCACTAACATACAGCTGAGATTGTGAAAAAATGTAAAGCAGAACAAGAGGAACTATGAGGAAAATGATTTCACCTATTTATAGAAGTTAATATTACACAGTCTGATTTTCCAGTGAAAGTCTAAAAAGATTATTAATATAAAGGAGCCCAAAGCGCACAGTATTTAAAAAATAGTTCAGAATGATTGAAAATAGAATAGAATAGAATTCAACTTTATTGTCATTGCACTGTCACAAGTACAAGCAACGAGATGTAGTTTGCATCTATCCAGCTGTGCTCTACGAGATATAAATATTTATTTACAGATGTACAAGACTATGTATGTATGGACTATAAGGGGTTATAGCAAGAGATATAGATATTGTGTATAAATATAAATATGGGAGCTATATGCACAGATTATACAAGAATGTTAGGGAATGGATTATATATGTATATAATATAATACAAGATAAATAATGGCAGATAAAATGTACAGGTTGTATGTGTGTGTGAAGAAAACAGTCTGTGATGTGTGTGTGTGTGTGTGTGGGTGTGTGTGTGTGTGTGTGTGTGTGTGTGTGTGTGTGTGAGGATAGTCCATGTGTTATTGTTGTATGAGAGGATAGGGGAGTACAGTCCTTATAGTTTATGTTTTATGTCAGGAGGCGTTCAAAAGCCTGACAGCTGTGGGAAAGAAGCTGTTCTGGTGCCTGGTGGTTCTGGTCCGTAGGCTTCTGTAGCGCCTCCCAGAGGGAATACTTCTTTATCTCAATATTATTTATTATGTATATTTATTTCTTTTGTGTTGTATGTGTTTCTTATTATCTGATTTATTTCAAATCAGCACAATTTTAAATTGAAAAATTTAACTCCAAATTAAATACAGACAGTTTTAAAAGAATGAAAAACATACTTAGAAGAATATCAGTTTTTAAAAACAATTTGTAAAATTTAAAAAAAAATCTTTAACATTTTCCTTGTTTGAAGTAAAGGCTCTGTTTATGTTCAGTACACCAAATACATAAAAACATAAATATCATTCATTACAGGTAATCAGTAGTTTAGCAAGTATCGCGAGTGGAAAAATCATATTCAAAAAGTAGTGAATAAATGTAAGAGAGTTTTAAATGTAATGAGGTGTTTGGTGGGAAGTGAATAGGGTGCTGAGAGGAAGGCATTGAAATCAATATATACTGGGTTAATAAGGTCTGTATTTGATTATGGAAGTATTGTATTTGGGTCAGCATCAGAAACACTATTAAAAAAATGAGATAGTATTCAGTATCAAGCCTTGAGGTTATGTACAGGAGCAGTTAGAACAACTCCAACGTCAGCTTTGCTAATAGAAATGGGAGAGATGCCACTTAATTTAAGAAGATTACAGTTAAAGTCCAATTATTGGTGTAATTTAAAGGGCCATGATGGAAATCATCCATGTCAAGACATTTTAAAATCTAGTTGGGAAAAAGAAAAGAAGAAATTAAATTCTTTTGGATGGGAGATAGAAAATGTTATAAAAGATTTTGGTTTATCTGATATAAACATTAGTCAAACAGTTCCTCTTTCACCAGTTTATCCGTCTCTATTTCATAATAATGTTGTTGATTTAACTTTGTTGGAGAAAAGGAAAGGAGAAAACATTTCAGATCCATATTTGGTTCAATCATATTTAGATAGTAAGTACTATGGATATGTCCAAGTTTTTACAGATGCGTCTAAAAACTCAAATAGCAGTAATGGGGTATCTTTCATTGTTCCAGAATTCAAAGTTAAAAAATGTAAAAGAATTACTGATGGAGTATCAGTTTATACTGGAGAGATGATGGGAATTATTTTAGCTTTAGGATGGATTGAGGAAGTCCGTCCATTAAGAAGCATAGTATGCTCTGATTCAAGTTCTTCATTATATTCATTAAAAAATAATCGTGCTATTAGTAGACCGGATCTTTTATTAGAAATTCAGTTAATAACATATAGAATTCAAGCAATGGGGTTATTAGTTATATTTACATGGATACCATCACATATAGGAATAAGAGGGAATGAGTTGGCTGATAAATATGCAAAACTAGCTTCAAAATATAGTGATATTGATATATTAGTTCCATTTAGTAGAGAAGAAATCAAATCTATTATTAAACAAAAGGTTAAGGAAAGATGGCAGAGACAGTGGGAGGAAGATAGAACTGGTAGATGGATGTACAGTATTCAAAGAAAAGTTGGTGCAATGAGGAGAACGGGACGAAATAGAAAAGAGGAAACAGTTATATCTAGGTTGCATTTTGGACATACAAGGTTAAACAGTAATTTATTTAAAATAGGAAAACATCGAACTGGAAGTTGTGATTTTTGTGGTCAAGAAGAGACAGTAAAACATGTTTTGTTGTTCTGTACCAAATATTCTGTTGAGAGAAGGAAATTAGTTTGCCGGTTACAAGAAAATAAATTACAGTTAAATTTACAAGATATTTTGGGAAAAATTTCTAATTCTAAAGATATAAGTTATTTAATTATTTACCTTAAGAAAATAAAATTGATAGAAAAGATTTAAGTGTTGTTATTTTATTATTATTATTATTTTTTTTATTTTTTTTTATTTTTATTTTTTATTATTGTTTTGTTTGTTTTGAGGGGGGTGTATAAAGTTAGCGTCCCGATCCACACTCCATTCCAGTAGATGGCGGTAATGCACATCTAAAAGTTGCTTGCCAACCGCCATAAAAAAGGAAAGGAAGAAGAAGAAGAAGTATCGCGAGATTTCTTCACGCCGTCTCTTCACGCTGCGCGAGATTTCCAGCTAAACAAAGATGGTGTCCTCCTGATGATCCATGTGCCTCCACGAATCTCAAACCCTCCCGAACATTAATTTATCTTACTAAACTCCATCGGAACCGGTTACTGGATCAGCGAGGATCTCTGAGAGGAAGTCAGGATGCAGCACGACGACGTGAGTTTGATAACTTCCTCTGAAGCTGAACACAGACTCGGTTTAGCCTCTAAGCTAACGTTAGCCACCGGTAAACCTTTAAAAACCGAATAATAATCAATCAGCTGATGAAGCACGGCTCTGTTATTAATAATAGTTTTGTCTGTTTACTAGATCCTGTGTGGATATTAAGGCTCCTACATTAGCTACATTTAATTTATCTACATTTAATTTAACAATTTTTCTCCCGTTAGAGGCCAACAGACGTCATTGGAAAAGTCTAAAAATTAAGTTTAACCGGGTTTAGTGGAAATAAAATGAAAAGTCAGAACAGAGGTGGAGGTTCGGATTGTATTTTTTGTATGAAAATATTGTATTTGTATGAAGATAATTTCGGGGGGAATAAAGTTTCACATTTTTGTCACGTGGGTCCAGTAAACAACCTTAAAACTCCCCCCGTCCTGTCCAGAACCCCTGATCCGGTCCTCGTTTTCCTTCCGGTGGAAAGCTTCCAGGAAGCTTTAAGACAGGGGTGTCAAACTCCAGTCCTCGGGGCCGCTGTCCTGCAACCTTTAGATGAGCCTCTGCTGCACTTCCTGAACAGAATAATTAGGTCATTAAGTTTCTGGAGAACCGATCCACACCAGGAGGAGGTCATGAAGCCGTTTCAGTCCAGCGTTCCTGTGGCACATCTAAAACCTGCAGGACTGCGGCCCTTAAGGACTGGAGTTTGACTCCTGTGCTTTAAGATGTTCTCCTGTTCTAACACATCTGAATCAAATGGCCGAATGACCTCCTATCATCAAGTTCTGCAACGGCCCGGTTGGTTCTGATGGTTTGGATCTGGAGACAAGGAAGTCTGGATCACAGGAAGTGAAGAGAACTGGATCAGGAGTTAAAGATGCTGATGTGGAAGTCAGCAGAAAAAGACAAAAATATAATTTGAGTTTTATTCTCAATGTCTTAAAATCCAAACTGAAAATAGAATGAAGTAAAACCGTCTGTGTCTCCTCACCTCTCCTTCTCCCCTTCACAATAAAAGCATATATTCGAGTGTGAAATATATACATTGTATACGCCACACTGTTCTCTAAAATCAGATGTTCTGATCGTTTCGGACCCCTGTGGATGTGTGTAACCTTTGAACTCTGCCCTCTGCAGGTCATCTGGGACATCATTGGAAACAGGCAGTTCTGCTCCTTTAAAGTCAAGTAAGTTCTGAGGTGTCCTCCAGGAATCCGGTTCCGACCCGACCAGTTAAAGTTCTCCTGATTGGTTCAGACTGGACCCTGTCCAGAGAAATTCTGCCTGGATACGGCTCAGGAGGTTCTCTGATTGGTTCGTCTTTGTGGAGCGTAAACTGGACCAGAAAACACAGAAACCAGGAGAGAAGAACCTCTGATTGGTTTGATTTGCATAGAAAGATCAGTTTTTTTGTTATATTGTCGCTATATTCCTCAAGGCCTTGCTGGGATGTTTAACATAACATAACATAGAATATTCTAACAATGTTAGAATATTCTAGTTCATCCATCCATCCATTTTCTTCCGCTTTATCTCGGGTCGGGTCGCAGCAACTTTAATTTAATATTGTAAATTTATTCCTTTATTCTTGGAAAATTATAATTTTTTTGGTCAAATTTTTTGACAGCAGAAAATATCCAAATTATTTCTTGTAAAAACATGAAATGAACGTAAAAATGTCTGGAGGGTTTCTGGCTGGAAATATTCTGGTTTTTCATCCATATCACAAGAAAATAATTAAAAACCAAAAACTTTTTGATCTGGAAAATCTAAAGAAGTTTCTATCTGTCAGTGTTTTATCTTTGCTGTAAAATGTGTTTTAAATGAAATTATTGTAATAAATCTCTGATAAATGGCCAGACGGAGGAAAACAAAGCGAATCCTCAGGTTTGGTTTTTTATTCATTTCCTGATGAAAAATCAAAACTTTGAGAAAATGAAAGACGTTTTGGTTTCTCTTCTGTCTGGATCACAAGATCTCCAGGATTCCTGTGTCTTTCAGGATAAATCTGTAAAACTTCTGCAGGTTTTCCTCCTTCCATCCATCAGAACCCTGACGACTCTCTCTGTTCTTCTCCCGGATCAGAACCAAGGGCGGGAACTTCTGCCGGAACGAGTTCAACCTGACGGGGTTGTGCAGCCGCGTGGCGTGTCCGCTGGCCAACAGTCAGTACGCCACCATCAGGGAGGAGAAAGGTCAGCATCATCATCCTCACCGGACCGGGTTTACAACCCGACCCGGTTGGAGGTGTAACGGCTCCGTGTTCTGTCGCAGGTCAGTGTTTCCTCTACATGAAGGTGATCGAGAGGGCGGCGTTCCCGGCCCGGATGTGGGAGAAGGTGAGACCATCATCATCCTCATGATGAAGAACCCGAGCTTCCTTGTGTCTCTTTTTTTTGACCTCTGACCTGATAAAACATCACACTATTTAAAACAGGATCATTGCCATGAGGAGCAGCTTATTATGGGATGTTCCTCACTGCATATATGGAAAGCTGTCTGCTGATTTTATGATAAAACAAACAAAAAAACAGTTTGAACTGCTGAATCCAGAAGGTTTCAGCAGCTGAGACTGGACCAGAGTGATCCGGTTGGGGAATTCTCCAGAACCTTCTGCTGGTTCATCACTGAACCGCCTGCTGGTCCAACTTCAGTCTCTGTCTGCAAGAGTCCCTCAGCTAAACCTGCCTAGATATTTATATATGCAGAATGTCTCCAGAGCTTTGGTCTTGAAAGACTCCTTGTCGGATCGTGAGGACTCCTTGTCGGATCGTGAAGACTCCTTGTCGGATCGTGAAGACTCCTTGTCGGATCGTGAAGACTCCTTGTCGGATCGTGAAGACTCCTTGTCGGATCGTGAGGACTCCTTGTCGGATCGTGAGGACTCCTTGTCGGATCGTGAGGACTCCTTGTCGGATCGTGAGGACTCGGTATAATCGGATCTACCAAGTAGTTCTGATCAGAAATCTTCAGCTGTCTATTAGAAACTCAAAGTCCGACAAGGAGTCGTCACGTTCTGGATAGCAGTGATGTTTAGTTTGATTCTGTTGGGTCTTTGGTTCTGTCTTTTAGAACTTCGGGTCAAATGTCCCGGTTTGGTTTAGTTGGACCATAAGACATTCTCCCTCCAGATTCTGGTAGCTTTGAACCCTGGAAGGAAACGTTCCTCCTTCAGCTCAGAGTTCTGGGTCCATGTTTATAGAGAAGATTGTTGAGATTGGATCAGAACCGCTGATGTTCCAAAGGGTGTTTGATCCACCCTTTGGAACCAGGATTGGTCAGTCAGGTTTTGTTGGGCCTTTATCTTTAGGAAGAGGAGGATCCATCCAGCCTGGTGTTCTGGTTCTGATCCTGTGGAAATGTGTTCTGGTTCTGACCCGGTTCTGTTTGTCTGCAGGTTAAGCTGAGCAGAAACTATGAGAAGGCTCTGCAGCAGATCGATGAGAACCTGATCTACTGGCCGCGCTTCATCCGACACAAATGCAAGCAGCGGTTCACTAAGATCACCCAGTACCTGATCCGGATGCGCAAGCTGGTTCTGAAGAGACAGTGAGTTCTGAGATGCACGGGAACCCAACCAGAACTGGGTCATGCTTCATGTCTGCTGTTTCTCTCTTCCAGGAGGAAGCTGGTTCCGCTCAGCAGGAAGGTGGAGAGCAGAGAGAAGAGGAAGGAGGTAAGATGGAGGCAGACAAACCCGACCAGAACTGAGTCCGATGAGGAGGTTCTGATTGTGTTCTGGGTTCTGTTTGCAGGAGAAGGCTCTGATCGCCGCTCAACTGGACAACGCCATCGAGAAGGAGCTGCTGGAGCGACTGAAGCAGGGAACGGTACGAGGAGCTGAGCGAGGGTTCTGGTCCGGGTTCTGATCCGGTCAGCGTTCTGGACTCACTTCCTCTCTGTGTTTCAGTACGGAGACATCTACAACTTCCCGGTGTACGCCTTCGACCGGGCGCTGGAGCAGCAGGAAGCTGAGAGCGAGTCGGACTCTGAGGAGGGGGAGGAGGAGGATGACGAGGTGATAAAGAAGGAGCCTCTAACAAGGGGGCGGGGCCAATACAGGTGTTTTATTCTGAAAGGTTTCCTGTTCCTGTTTGCAGGACGTCGGGCAGAGCGAGTTTGTAGCAGAAGAGGAAGTGGATGAGAGCGACCTGAGCGACTTCGAGGTGAGTCAGGCAGGAAGTAGATCCTGGATCTCCAGGAAGTAGACAGGAAGTATGGTTCTGACTGGTCTTTGTCCCCCAGGACATGAACAAGCTGAAGACGAGCAGCGATGAGGAGGAGCAGCAGGACTCCACTGAGGAAGAGGAGGAGATGGAGGTGGAGACGAAGGCCTCGCGGTCTAAAGGAAAATCTCCGGCCAACGGATCGGCGCCGAGGAGGAAGCGAGCGTTCGTGGAGATTGAGTACGAGACAGAACCCGCCTCCAAGACCAGAACCACGTAGAGACGCTCCAATGGCATTGGACCAGGACTGCCAGCCCTGCCCCCCATCATGTTGCCATGACAACAACAAAGCTGCTGACGGCGGAGTCCATTGAGCCCAAAGGGCACTTTGAGGCCAGTTGGACCGGACCGGACCAGATCAGAGAGACATTCAAACTTTCCAACCTAAAAAATAAAAACAAATTTTTCTTTTTTCTAAATAAATTTCCTGATTTGAATTTATTTGCTTCAATTTAGAAAATGTTCTGGATTAAAAAATGATAAAATCCGACGCAGGAACATGGTGGAATAAATCTAGATTTCACATTTTAAAGCTGATCAGATTTAATCCCTGACTTCCTGTTTCTCTGGGATCAAACATGGCGGCTTTTCCCACCGGAGAACTTCCTGCTCTCCAGTCACAGTCGATGCTTATTGTTCTTACACAAGATCAATGAAAATACTATCAATGATTACAACAATCGAGACAAAAATACTTTATACTAACTGTCCTGCGTCTGACTGTCTTAGCATTAGCAGAACTGATGTTTATGATTACTGCTTTTGCATAAGTTAGCTAGCTTTTTAGTTAGCGGTTCCCACCACTGCCTGCTCTAAACAACCTGAACACTAGATGGCAGTATTTGGCACATTCCTTTATCTTTAAATTCTTATTTCTACATGATGCCCTCTATCTGCAGAAGAGGGAAGTCCAGACAAACCACAGCAGTCCTGATGTAACGTACAGTATTTATACTTTATTTACAAACTGAGTCCCGCGTTTTAATGACAGTCACAGCTGAAGAAGAATCAGAACAATTTCATATAAATAAAAGAATCATGAGAAGCTCGATGGAGGCGCTAGCCGACAGAAAATCAAAAACAGAGAAGAAATGTGCAGCTCATGATGCAGCAAGAGCGCGGCGGTTGATGTGCGCCCCCTGCTGGCGGGACGTGGTTAGTGTAGTCATGTCATGCTTCTGTTTTCCTTTGGTGAGCGAAGCTTTAAGGCGGCAGAACCAACAGAACTTTTCCAGAAACTTTCCGACTCTTTGGTCCCGACAAACTTCACAAACTAAAGTGCTGAGAAGGAAGTTCATGATGATGAAGATGATCTCATTGTTCTGATGATAGGACTGAGGAAGAGGAGGAAGAGGAAACTGCGTTATAAAAACATGGAGGAGCCGAGCGTCCACCAATCAGCAGAGTTCCACGGATACACACAGCTGGACCTGAGAGGCACCAGAACCAGCTCAGAACCCAATCAGCTGGATGAGAACTGGGTCAGAACCGGATCAGCTGGGCCAGAACCGGGTCAGACGAGTCAGAACCGAATCAGAACTGGGTCAAAATGTAGTGATGGATCAGAACTGAACCGGTTCCTCATGGGAAACTGGATCCGATTTGAATCTGAAATCAGTCAGAAAAGCTGCAGCAGGTCAAAGGTCAGATTCTAATCTGTGAGACGCACTTTTAAGATTCATCTGGTTTTTATTTCTAGAATTTGGCAGGAATTTTATCGGCTCAGATGAAGTCCGGTTAGCTGCAGAACTAGCCGGACCGTAAACATCGGCCCGTCTGGGAGAACCAGAACCGGGTCTTTAAGCGACCCAACGACCCGATCAGTGAACAGGAAGTTCTCCTCAAATTCTGGTTCCACTCCGGCCACCGGGGGGCGCCGCCAGGAAACATTTGGCTAAAAACATTTCATAAAAGATCCGGTTCTGGTTCTTCCTGATCCGATGTTATCTGGGCTCACAGCAGAACCGGGCCTGTTAGTTGGTTCTGGAAGAGTCCGATTAAAACCAGCTTTTATAAAATATTGTTTTATTTATTAACATTTTAATAATAACTATCATTATTATTGTTATTCTCTGTTCTGTGCTGCAGCAGAACCAGCGACCCGGTATCTGGGTTTATCGACTAGATGTTGGACTTTCAGAACCAGGACGATTATTTATTTTTTTTATTTTTAAATTGAAGAAACATCTGGAGTCGCCAAATCCGAGTCGAGACCAGAACCAAAAGAAACCAGGAAGGAAATCCAGACGGTTCTGATTGTTGGGTTCTGGATGGCCCGGTTTGGGACCCGGTTCTGTTTTCCCGGTGGATTCCTGGAGTCTGGCAGACTCAACCCGATGTTTGTGGACCGGTACCGGTCCTGACCGGGTCTCAGGATTTTAAGAGGACCTTCTGGGTTCAGCTGGGAGTCCATAGCGACCGGCTGTGGTTCTGATCAGACTGAGGTCTGGTCTTTTGTTCTGAGACGAGTTCAGGTTCTGACCGGGTCCGGACTCGGAGCTGGACTGGTTCTGGTACCAGAGGAGGATCAGAGACATGATTTAGTGAAGCTGATTGGATCAGTGATTTGGGTTCTGAAGAAACCGGTTGTGGCTCTGCGTGGCGGTGCCGGTCGGGTCCGGTACCGGTCCGGTTCTGAGGCTAGCAGCTGCAGCCCTCCTTGACCGGCTGGCTGTCGGCGTTGAGTCGGCCGCCCTGCGGTGCCGACGGCTTGTGCTGGACGCCGGACTCGGCCGCGTTCAGGTCCAAACTACCGTCCTGGATGTTCTGGTAGATCTTCTTGGCCGCCTCCAGGAACGCCTCCTCTACGTTCTCTCCCCTGGGGAACAGAACCAGAACCAGGAGTGAAGCAGCATTTCTCACACTAACAGAACCCGAGGCGATCCGACTCTTACGTCTTGGCGCTGGCTTCCAGGAACAGCAGACCTGAACCAACAGGAAGCAGAGAGATCGGGTCAGAACCACTTCCTGTCTGACAGATAAGCCCCGCCCCCTTGGCCACGCCCCCTCACCGTTCTCCTCGGCGAACTGCTTGGCCTCTTCGTACGTCACGTCCCGCTGAGCCTCCAGGTCCGCCTTGTTCCCGATCAGGATGATCACCTGGAAACGGAGAAACGAGTCAGTGCAAAACAGCGCCGCCTGGTGGAGGGCCGCTGAGTTACAGCAAAAGCCTCATTCTGGTTCTGTCAGAACCCAGAGGTGTCATTTGCATCCCAGGTCAGAGGTCAGAAGGCCTCACCGTGTTCGGGTTGGTCAGGTTCCGGGCGTCCGTCAGCCAGCTGCTCAGGTGGTTGTAGGTACTTCTCCTGAAAAACAGCAGCAGAAGAAGAAGAAGTTATTCAGCCTCCACTAGAAACAAACCAAAAATATATATTTAATCTGCAGCAACAATTTCTGAATTTAAATTACACAGAAACAAATTATATTAAAAAATACTAATAATAAATAAAATGCTAAATTATATTTTTTAAAAATACAAGAAAGCATTTAGAAAGATGAACATTTAAAAATACAATTAAAAACATAATTAAATGAAATCGGTTATAAAAAAAATCTATAAAACACAATCAAAACAGGAAAAATGACAAACAAAACTGATAAACTGGAAAAATTACAATCACAGTAAAACTTACAAAAACATTTCAATAAAATAAAAACATAAGTTATGAAATAGAAATAAAGATACGCTTAAAAAACTTAAACTAAAATTCATAAACTAAAGAAGCTTAAAATTTTATTTACATATACGGTAATAATAATGAAAAAAAGAGTAAAAGGAGCAGATTTAAAATTAATAAGTATAATAAAACTGTTTATTTATAACATTTCATTTACAGAAATGAACTAAAATCATCTGGACAGAAATTCAGAAAATTATTTTCTGTAAATTTGCTTCAAAATTTAACATCTTTTCCAAGAAAAGATAGAAATTGTTGCTCAGTAACGACCGAGATATTCAATCAATATTAGATCAATATTAATATGATAAAGAAGAACTGTAGATGTGTAAGAATTGTAATAACTTAAAGTATGAGTGTGAGAACCACCTGGTGATGTCATAGACCATGAGGGCCCCCGCGGCCCCCCGATAGTAGGACCTGGTGACGGCCCTGAAGCGCTCCTGACCCGCCGTGTCCCAGATCTGCAGCTTCACCTTCTGACCGTGGACCTCCATGATTCTGGTCCCAAACTCCACGCCGATGGTGTGAGGACAGTCAGCCATGACTACACGCACACACACACACACACGCACACACACACACACACACACACAGAGGGTTCTGATCAGATCCAATCAGAACTGGGTCACGGCTACATAAGGAGACGATCACTCACATTTCTTCTCTGTGAACTGATGAAGCAAACATGACTTCCCGACGCCCATATCTCCTGAAACACACAAACGCATCAGGACACAGGTTAAAGGTGAGCTGAATGCAGCACAGCGGTGGAGGTGTGGTGATGTGGGCTTGTTCCAGTCAGAGGACATGGAGAGGACCCGGTTCGGTTCGGACTCACCGATGATGATGTACTTGAAGATGTAGGAGTAGTTGTAGGGAGCGGCTGTCATGGTGACTCTGTGGAGGAGATAAACAGGGACACAGTGAGACCCAGACCGGTTCCGATGGTCCGAAGCGGGTCCGCGCAGCCTGACAGAACCCTAACTGGAGCCGGAGGCAGTCAGGCTGGACCCAGAACCCGGTTCCGAGGCGGTCCATCGTGCTCAGCAGAAGTCTCAAAGCCGATCAGCTGACTTCCCTCTCTGAGCTAACCGGCTAACAGCTAACAGCACGGGGCTACTTTTTCCCAAATTACAGCGGGAATGATCTAGCTACAGCCCGGCTGCCCGTCCGGAACCAGAACCTGTAGCTTTACCTTCAGTCCGACGGTCTGGTCCTCCTGGAAACTGGTTGAACTGCTGGTTAGCTGCTGGTTGAAGCCGTTAACCGCTGATCCGTCAAGAAACCTGCTTCACTTCCGCTTCTTCTTCTTCTTCTTCTTGTTTCACCGCAGATTCCATCCTAACAGTTATACTACCGCCACCTGCTGGGGGTGTTTAGCTTCTACAATGGAGAAAAACGTGAAAGATCCTTACAGAACCTGGGAGATAATTCACACATCTGCATATATTTTTATTTTTAAAGATTTTAATGTATTTTATTAGTTTATTTATAACAGACCAGCAAAAATAAGAATATAAAGATATTTTTCATAAAGAAATATTTTATGGATTGTTTACAAATCTAATTATCTTCTTATGAGAAAATCATTTAGATTTTGGTTTGGACTTTGATTAGGCCATTCTGACCTGATCTAATCCATGTCATAATATCTCTAACTGTATGTTCTGCTGTCCTGCTGGACCCCAGTGCCAGGTCAATAAGAGGTTTTCCAGGATTTCCCTTGATTCAGATTTTTAAAAAACTCTGGCCAGCTTCCCACAGAATGATGCTGCTACCACCATGTCTCATGGTGGGTTGACTTCCATCCCCCATTTGGTCTCAGTCTTTCCAGAAAACACATGAATGTTTCACTTTGAAACATTTGGTAACGATTTCTACAGAAACACTGGAAGAAAGGAGCAGATTCTGCAGAGGAAAACATTCTGAAACCATCAAAAACCTGCAGGAGTTTCAGCCAGGATCTAGCTACCTAACTGGCTAGCTAACCAGTTTCACAACTCTGCAATCTTTAATTGTCTCAGCAACTTGGTCGTACATGTTCAAGGATGCCAAAGCTACAAGTCAATACGTCAAATGTTTGGTTGTTGGTTAATCCACAAAATTCCCTAACATCAGAACGTCCTCTAAGTGCCTGTTTACATTTTTTATTTTTCCAGGTTTCCACATCAGTAGAGAAATTCCTTTTTGTTTGTGTTAATCACTTCAAGAACGAGTGACATGCATTCATTGTGCTGATATGGCGTCTTGACTGTTGTTTTGTTAGCAGTAGCATCGTGCCTTTTGCTAAGGTTAGTGCTGTGTGCTAGCTGGTAGATAACTTAAGGACATTATCTTACTACATGTTTTGATTAGTATTGTTACTTAAAGAGATTGGCATCACTTTTTTCTTGGGAAACACTTGATTCAAATGTATTCGGCGACATTCTTGGTGCTAGTATCAGCTAACTCTCTAACCCTGCGGAGATCTTGTTTACTGGAGATGTTCGTTCATGCTGTGGCTCCAACAGGTACGGCTGGATGGACGAGTCTACTGTTGTTGACATCTGGCTCTGAGATGGTAAGAGGTGGTATCATGCTGTGGGCTCTCTGATGCAGCATTGACGCAGAGCCTTCAACATTGTCTCTTCTTGGGACTTTCATCTAGTTTTCACCAAGACAATGAACCACATTCCAGAGGTTAGGCTGAGGAAGAGGAGGGTACAGCTGCTGGACTGTCTCTGAAGGAGAACCTAAGGACCTGAAGTTGGACCCGGTGCTGTTGGACATGTTAAGACATTAGCAGGGAGAATGAGAGGAACAACATCTGGAAGCTTTCCTGGTTTTGGAAGCGCAGCCACAGAACCTGGCTTCTAACTTTTAACTGCTGGGAGATGGAAAGAAACCACCGCAGACTGGGAACAACTAAAACCGGGGACAGGGAACACGTCCGAGTCTAAAATACAGAGAGGGACGTGAACGTCTCAAAGGAAGCCAAGGAGACAAGGGAGTAGATAAAGACAGACAGATATGAAGCAAAATCAGAATCAAAGGTTGCTTGTTTTTCACTCTGACCAACACATAGAGAGACGGACAATCCCTCCTCCTCTGTGTGTTCAGGTCTCAGAAGGGCAGGACTCAGCTGTCAGACCTCGGTGCGTCCCACAGAGCCAACAGAGGGAGTTCAGGGAGGAGGAAACCTGACGTCTGTTTTTCTTCCAGCGGAGATGAGACTGAAGATGAGGGGCTGCTGAGACGACAGACATGGACAAACAGAAAGGTACCGAGGCAATTTACAGGGCAATGTAGGCTGTTTCTATTCTATTCTATTCTATTCTATTCTATTCTATTCTATTCATTAACTGTTTCTCTGACAGACTGAATCTAAGTCCAGATAAGAGAGCAGCTCAGTTAAAACAGCTGTTTGTTTTCAGATATATAAAATATTTTAAGTACATTTTCAGGATTTATGTATTATTTGTTTACTTTATTTGTTTTTCTGCTTCAAATTTAACAAGCATTTAAAAAAAGTCTCAAAAGTTTTAATTATTCTGTTAAATATTCATCTAACGTTTGCTGCAGGTCAGCTTCTCTTCCTCTTCCATAACAACCTGTTATCATTTAGTCTCTACTTCCATCCATTTCTCTCAGTCAAAATGATCCTTAAAAGACTCAAATCACTTGTATTATTTAGCTTAATTTAATATTTATTGAGATATTTTATATTGTACACTGTTGTGGTTCTGATTCCTGATTGAAGTTATGAAAAATAATAATGCTGCTGCGCTAATCCGGTTGGAGGAGATGGAGTCATGTCACCACATCAGATTATAGAAAACCACCTGAAATTATCAACAAAAAACGAATGGAAGACATTCTGCAGGAGACGATGAAGACAATAAAACCTTTCTGATGAAGAAAAGGTGAATGATCAGCACCATTCTGCAGCTATAATGTAGTTTTTAGTGTTTTTATCGACTTCTCGATAGTAACGATTTCTGATGAAATAAAACAATTCACAGCATCTTTTATGAAATTATCAAGACATTTTTTCATGTAGAATATCTGCAGCTTATTGAAAACTATTAGATCCTTATTTATCAAAGTGTACAAACTGATACAACCCATACCAAATATCTCATAAGAGTCAATATAAAAACACTGAAACTGCAAGAGGAAGAAACGATGGAGTCAAATGTAGTTGTCTTTATTTTTATGAAAATCAGATTACTGATGCAGGTTTTAAATGTTTTGAACACTATGAAAACAGGTTTTTACTACTTTAACATCAAAAATAAAAACTAAAGCAAACATAAACAGAGAAACATGAAAATCTTACAATCTGATGAGGCTTATTTGTCAGGTTGAATGTGTCATTTGAAAATATCAACCTGTAAAAAGATGTTAAACATACTTTCCATTAAATCCACATTTCTATTTTTAAAAATGTTTTTTATTGGTCTCATGTAATTTTCTAATCTAAATGTTTTGTTTTTATGAACTGTAAGCAGAAAATCATCATAATCATGAAAACAAGTCAGTATTTGACTTTTTTAATTAACTGAAATAAATGAAATTTTCAATAATATTCTAATTGATTGAATATGACTTTTTAGTAAATGCAAATATTTTCTAATTTGTTTGTGTTAAAAATTACAGATAAAATGTGTTAGACTGTTAAAATGAAATATTTTTAAAAACGTTTTCATAAACAGTTCAAGCTTTTACATCCAAAAGGTTTGAGACCAGCAGCTGATTTAATTCACTTTTCCAGGTGTTTTTTTTTTGAGGATTTTTCTCCTGCCAGTTAAAATAATCTATTTAAATATTTTTATTTTATTTGTCTTTTCTGAACTGAAACAGACATGATAAATTCCTCCGTTGTTATTACTTTTAAACAGTCACTTTAAAAATGTTGTAATATTTAGGCTAAAGGCCTTTAAAGTTACGTTTATCTTCATGGATTAAATTTTAAAACCTCTGCTGCTGTTTGCACCCGATTTAAAAAAAAAAACAGCAAAGCTGATAACTCATTTAGCTTCCAATAAAAACAGCAGAACCACTCTCTGAGTGAAGAACCAGTTTTGTTTCTTATCAGCAAAATGGAAACAGCGACATGTATTTTGTGCAGCTGCAGCTGTTTGTCTATAGGGGCAGTGTTTCAGCCCGTCCTCCTGCTACTGTGAAATCTTTATCGCGCTGCTGGTATGTTAACAATCGGAAACACCCCTGCTTGCTCCTCCATCCTCCTCCTCCTTCCTGCTCTTCATCATCACGTCTTCCTCCCGCGACGTCTCCAGGGACGTGGCTAATAGGCCGTTTAGATCCATCAGATTTCCGGGTGTTTGTGTCTTCAAGGTATCCAAACCAACAGTTATTCCCATATTAAGAGCTAACCCAGCCCACTGAGGCATCAGGAGATCAAACGAAAACTAAATGCTGAGGAACATTGAGGAGATAAGCTACTGGTGTCTCCTGGAAGCAGCTCAGAAACATGAATGGAAAGTTTTTTCTCCAGCAGATGAAAAAGAGTGGCTCCCTCCCTGCTGCACACATGTTTGTACTTCTTTACATCTGAGGTCCCAAAATCACACGATTTCATCTCAACAAACATGAATCAATGTCATTCTAACACGAAAAGACAACTCCGAGCCCCTAAGTTCTTCTTTGAAGGTTTGATCAGCACAAAATGTCCCCATAATTCACTGTGTCCCCATAAGGGATATAAATACACGAGTCCCCACAAACACAGCTGGACAGACATGCAACATGTTTGGGGGTTTTGCAGGAATCACATCTTCTGACTAATTTCAGGGTTTGGTTCTCATGGCATCGCCGCTGAAACTACTTTTTCTAAACGCTGCGACCAAAGGAGCAGCTGAGGCCCGTTTTTCTCTGCTTTGATTTCAGGCTTCAGGCCACAAATAAACACAGAAACAATCATGAAACAACTGACAAGACTGACCAGCTGGGAGCCAATCTGCTAACTGGGGAAGATGTGGCTAAAGCCGAGGAGAGCGAGCTCTGGAGGACCGGACCTGGACATATCTGTCTGAATCTGGATCACATGCAGCTGCAAACCAGCAGCCATTGTTGAGCAGTTTAGCTGAGGCTTTTAATGGTGAGATAGATGAGGACCTCCACTTGTTTCTGGATCCATGAACCACAGCCAGGAGGGTTTTAACCACAGCAGCTGGTTTTAACAGAGCTGTAGGGTTTAACGGCCGGACTCTCAGTTCTACAGCCGGTCCAGGAGAAAAACTCAGCTGGTGTGAGACCAGAATCACAGATGCAGCTGATTTAGTTTGCTCTTCACGCAGTTCTCTGTTTGTGTTCTCGGTTATTTTGTGGTGAAGTTATTGTTTTTCATATGAAAGGGTCAGTTTTAGGTCAGTGCAGCTTGAATCCAGATACAGGAAATGATGCTGATGGTGAGATTGCAGCATTTAGCAACAGATCCCAATGTTCTTCTGTCCAGCAGAACTGGAGCCTTTTGTGAAGTTAGAGTCAAACATTAACAGCAATAATCTGGTTTGTTCAGCCTGTCAGACAGGAAAAAAACAGGAAGGGTCGCTTTTCAAGGTCTTAATTTCATCATGTTGTTCATTCATTTATAAATGTCACAGTTCATATTAAATATTTAAATGGAGTGTTAAATATTCACTTTGTAAACAAATATTTAGTTAGCAAACTGAAAGTTTAATTTTTAGTAAAGATATGTATTAGCTAACAAACTAAATATTTAATTATCAAGCTAAACATTTGGTTAGCAAACTAAATATTCAATTTGTAGCAAAGCTAAATACTAGTTAGCAAGTTAAATATTTAGTTTAGTTTGGAATTAATTTGTAGTGAAAATAAATGTTAATTAGTGAGCTAAATATTTTGCTAGCAAACTAAATATTTAATTTGTAGTGAAGCTGAATATTAGGTAGCGAACTAAATGTTTTGTTAGCCAGCTAAGTATTCAGTTTAGGGATATTTTGTTTGTAATCAAAATATTTAGATGGGAAGCTAAATATTTCATTTGCACATAAGCTAAATATTAATTTCCAAGCAAAATACTTAGCTATCAAACTCAATATTCAGTTTATGCGCTAAATATGTAGTTAGCAATCTAAACATTTTGTCTGTAAGCTACGTATAGTTAGTCAGCTGATATGGTTTGGACTTAAATATTTAATTTGTAAGCTAAATATTTAGCTTCCTATGTAAACATTTAGTTAGCAACTATTTAGCTGCAAGCTAAATAGTTAATAATAAACTAAATATTTAGTTTGAAACTGGAACATTTACAAATGAATGAAAACCATGTTATTTTGTCTTATGATGAGATAAAAAATCCAAATTATTGCTGTTAATATTTCACTGTGCAACAAGCAGCACCGAGTCTTTGGATGCGTCCCATGTGTTTGGACGTGTCCTCCTGTCCAGTGTTTTTGGACATGTCCAGCCGTCCTCGTGTCTCGTGTTGTTGCTGCAGAGCTGTGGGTGTGTGAGGTATGTGCAGCTTGGTGTTTAAAGCAGCAGCGGCCTGATAAGCAGTACTCTGAAACAGCAGAGGAGTTGATCAACATTTAACCTCCGTCTCCCACGCCGCTGCCGTGAATGGACGCAGTCTGTCCCCATGAATGGACTCCAGGACAGACCTCCATTGTTCAGGACGGCTCTGAGATCGGCCCAGTTGGCCCCTTTAAGACTCATTTGCCTCAATGAAGCTCAGATAAAACCAGAAAGTAAAGGTTCTACCAGAATCACAACCAGAACCGGAACCAGAACCAGAACCGGAACTTATTGAGGCCACAGCTGGTCTCCACCACGCCGTCCTCTAAACCAGCTGAATACATACATGGGACTGATGCAGCCTGGGAGTGCAGGCATCACATGAATACAAAGTTAGTTTATTTTTTATGTGACAGTAAAATTAAATATTTAAATTTACTCCAAAGAAAATCTGAAAAATGTGAAGTGCATCTGTGTTCAGCTTTGAAACATTCAGTTTTGTTCTTCTCTGATCATATCTACTGTCTCTCCTACATAACTTATAGAAAACTGTCAACAGGACTTCTTCTGGCTTTCTTCTTGTCACTCTAATGAATTCTGCCATCGCTGGCTGCAGGTGGTACTGCAGATGTCTGATCTGATGGATAGTTTAGGTTGTTTATTGCTCCCTGGAAAATAATTCATATGAGCCTTATCTGCATCACAGCAAATGTTATTCTCATGATTTTCCCCCAAAAGGCCACAAACTCCTCAGATTCCTGTAAAAAGGCAGGAATGGAAGGAGGATGAGACGGACGGGAAGCATTTCGCTCAGCAGGACTCAAACACTAAAACTGCTTTAATCTAATTTATTCAGAGACTAAACCATCACCGGGTTTAGTTTACAGGATCATTTGTTTGTGATGCTCAAAGCCAGAAACACATAAAATCACATTTTAATATATTTACAGACATACTGAGCCTCTCCTGTAGCAAATCAACACATCTGCAGACAGACATGAACCCGTATTATTACAGAGCAGAAATAAAGCAGGTTTCAGCAACAAGATGAAAACATAAAACATGACATCAAACATCAGTTACAGTGGCAGAATAAATAAAACTGATGAATCCAGACCCCATCTAACTTGTTTCTGATAATTATATGTCAACAATACATTTATGTTCTGAATCAATAATTATTGTGGTTAAACATTTCTAAGCTCTGAAACTTTAATCTTTCATCTTTTATTACATCTGACATGTTTTTCTGCTGCCCTCAAAAACTCTAGTTTTATCTGACAGATTATCTTACGGAGCTGCGTGGAGACAAAATTCAACATTTATGCCATAAATTAACAAATAAAGTATTAATAAATGTCACTGTGTTAATAACCATTAAAATCATTAAGTTTATTTGTAAAGCATATTTCAGCAACAGAGCATTTCAAATGACAAAAACACAAAACAAAACATGAGATTACAGCAGTAAAAATAAAAATCAAAAGTTTCAATACAAACTAAAATTTATTTTAGTTTATTTCCAGTTATTATAAAGGCCCTAAATGAGTTTGGATGCTTCAGTCAGGAGGGCCACATTTGATGCTGAAGGACAATTTCTTCCAGTTTGTCTCTGATTGAGTTTTAATGATCAGATCATTGATTATTTATCTGGTTCTGAAACCTTATCAACTGAACAGCACAAACATCAGGCGCTAAAGCTTTTCTTTCAGAGGTTAAACATTAGCAGCACCGTGTGTTTGCTCTGATCCGCTGCATGATGGGCTGAAGCATCATGGGAGAAACTTTCCTGCTTTCTATCCAGTTTTCCAAGCCGAGCGTCAAACCAGAGGAAAACGTGGCGAACAACCGGCTGCTTGAAGTTCATCGTTCACAGAGAGAAAAACGCTTCAGTCATGTGATCATCTGATTAATGAGATCTGTGATTATTAATAACCGTTATTGTTTCCAGCTGATGTTTAAAGTCAGAGCTGCTTATGAAATGAAGCTGAATCTGGTTCATGATGCAAAGCTGCTGGAATGATGGAAACAGTTAAACATTAAGGAAGTGAAGGAGAGCAAACAGACAGAGAGTCTGTTTCAGATAAGGACAGGCTCAGATCAGACATGAGTCACCGCAACTCAGGCAACCGTTGCCTCAACTGTGGACTGGAGAAAGGCAGAGGCAACGTCTGAGCTGCCGGATGTCTGAACTTCTCTGTGGCTCCAAACATGGCGGCAACGAGGGAAACGGACTAGAGACTGACTCGTTCAGCTTCCTGATGAATGACTCGTTCAGTTACTGACTCGTTCAGCTTCCTGATGAATGACTCGTTCAGTTACTGACTCGTTCAGCTTCCCGATGAATGACTCGTTGAGTTACTGACTCGTTCAGCTTCCCGATGAATGACTCGTTCAGTTACTGACTCGCTCATTACCTGGCTTGTTCAGAAACTGACTCAGAAACTGTGGAATGACTGACTCGTTCATTAACTCGCCCACTGCTCCTCTCTCCCTGCTGTGTTCAGTTCTGGTGAAGCTGATCTGGGATCTGCAGACGTTCCTGTCGGTTCTCGACTCGGAGAACCTGAGCTACATCGCTCAGGCGCAGAAGAAGTCGATCTCAGAGCTGCTGTTCAAACTGCAGACACCTGACGCTCCAGGTAGGGACCTGCTGATCACTTCCTGGTTCACCCAGTTCCACTTCCTGTTTGGTCCAAAGAATGGACGGAGAGAACAGGCTGGACTTGAAACATGTTCACCGCTTCAACAGATTCATCTGAGCTTTTATCGTCTAGGAAATATTAATGTGATGGAAACATTTAGTTTCTTCATGTGTGAAGCTGATGTACAGTTGAATGGTTTCTTGTGTTTGCAGTGGAAGATGCTGAGTACATGGTGATGAGCTGTCCATCGTTGTCGCTAGGCAACGAGCTGGATGACTCACCTGGGACAGGTACGCTGCGGCGTCGCCTTCCCTCTCTGACCTCAGATCCAATGTTTGCTCCATGTTTGGTTGTTTCCAGATGCAGTTTGGTCGTCAGAGCTGATCTCACATCAGGACCCGTCGGACTGGATGAAGAGCGGGGTGAGCAAACATCACTGGGCAAACTGGGCAAACTGGTTTCACCTCAAGGGTTGTCAAAAAAACTGATTTAAAGGAAAAGAATCCAAAGAAAAACTGTGAAAGTCTCCAGAAATCCTGCAGTGGAGGTTTAGAGAACCTCGACGAAACCTCCTGTTTCCCATCATACGGTAACCATGGCAACACAGGAGCATCGTTAATCAGCGGTAAGGAAAAAGGGTCATCATCCCATCACGGCAGGTCAGAGTCTAACCAAACCTCCTCGCTCCCCGACCTCAGAGAGGAGCTCAAAGGAAAACTGGGCGGAGGGAAAAAAGTTTGTTTTTAGATGGGGATCCAGCGCCTGTGATGTGGGTCAGTAATGACAGACTGGGGCCTCCGGAGGTTTGGGAGGAGACGGCGGGGTGACCGGGTGTGTGTGAGGGAGGCACAGGAAGCGCTCTGTTTACACGGGAGGCCGCCGCGCCGCGCTGCCATTGGCTGACGCACCTGCAGGGGGAGGAAGCGCCGCTGATGGCGGCAGATTAGCATCTGGTCTACGTGATGGACAGAAAACACACACACACACACACACACACACACACACGATAAGATCAAAATCTCAGCAGTGTTCACAGAGCTTTGCAGTATTCACACCTTGTAACTTTAGATTTACTGAGATTTTATCTGGTGGAGCTCAAAGTAGCTAATAAAACCTTCCAGCATCAATTTAATTTTGAGATCATAATTTACATGTTTTATAAAGTTTGATATTATATTTATATTCATGTCGTATCCTTTAATGTCTGCTTTATTTTGTTACTGAATATTTCTTGTTTTAATTAAAGTTTTTGGGGGAAAACCACGATGAGAGGAAACAGAATAGTCCACTTCAAAATAAGAGCATGGATATAAACAATTTGAATTTTATTTTTATCAATCAACGATCAAAACTTCAGCACAGATGTTGAACTTCATTCAACTGGAAGTTTACTTATAGCGAGGTAAATTAGCGCTCCATAATTCATCCATGAAACAATATTTAGTGGAAGCTAAGTGCGCTAAACGTTAGCTAAATGAGCAAAGCGCTGTAAGAAGAATTAGCTCCGCTATCAGCGGATTAGCGGACCTGTGCTCAGCATATGAATGACTGTTTGCAGGGCCCCACCGTCCCTCCTCATCCTCCAGGTGGGCTTGGCGGTGACGATGAAGAGGACACGTACGAGGAAGCAGAACCTTACGTAGCGTCTGAAACCAACACAGGTACCGCAGACACAGCAGAGGAACCTCAGCGGGTCTAAAGCCACTGAACAGGAAATGTTTCCTTCCTCCAGAGAGGCCGGAGTCAGAGAGCAGTCACTACGAATCATACGGTGAGGAAAACGATGATGAGGATGAAGGAGGCGGCCTTGTGAAGGACAGAGCTCACTACATCCAGTGGAGCACCTCCCAGATCAGTCTGCGGCCCACGCCGGAGTCCCGGCTCTGTGGGTACCTGTGGAGGAGGAAGTGGCTCGGACAGTGGAGCAAGCAGCTCTTCATCATCAAGAACGACATGCTGCTGGTGAGGAAGAGGAGGAAACACACACCCCGCAGCTGCAGCGCCTGTAATCTCCACTAGAGGCTGCTGCTGAGACCCGGAGCCTCATCCAGACCGTTGAACACTTTGGTTCTGGTTCGGTTATTCTGCGTTGTCCCTCATGGCGTTCTGTGGAGTTATTGATGCTACGTCACCTGACCAGGTTGAGGCGCCTTGGCAGCCATCTTTAGTGAGGGACAGAAGTCCTGAACGGAGCGACTGCGATTGTTTTCCCACTTTGTTTCTGCCAGTATAACCATGAATTCTACTGGTTCAAGATAATTTATCTGTGGAAGTATCAGAACCAAGAACAGGAAGTTGGATGGATGGATGGATGGATGGATGGATGGATGGATGGAGAGACGGACAGACAGACAGACAGTCAGACAGACAGACAGACAGACAGACAGACAGTCAGTCACTCTGTAACTTTGTCTCCACCAGTGCTATAAATTTGCTCGGGATCTGCTGCCCCAGCTGGAGTTGAACCTTCACGGCTGTCAGATTGTCTACAAGTCGAAGAGCAGCGCTAAGATCCAGCACCAGCTCAAACTGGTCCCAGTGGGCTCTGAGTCTCTGGTTCTGGGCTACAGCAGCTTCCAGCAGGCGGATGAGTGGAGGAAGGTCAGCAGTTCACCAAACACCTTTCAGCCTGAACCAACCTATAAACCCTGGACTGGTGACCAGCAACATTCACGGACGAGCTGTTCCTGATGTGAAGTCATTTCACTGTATTTCCTGTTTGAAGGTGATAGAGGAGGTGAGCGCTGGAGGTGAAGTGGAATCTCAGAGCTTCTCCTCTCTGAGTAAATCTGATCTGCGATTGTCCTGCAGGGTAAGAAACACACCCAGGTTCTCCTGGTGCAGTGAAGAACCTCCAGATGGGAAGTTTTTAAACTCTGAAAACCAGGAAAAACCTTAAGAAAACATCTTTACTAATGGGAATCAAACATGTGAACTCTCTAAGTGAAAATGTTTTTGCTGTTGTGTCTTCAGTCCAGTGCAGTTCTTACTGACTCTGATGAGGAGAAACCTTCAACTTACTGCAGCCTCAACAGAGACAAAGGTACTGAAACTTCACATCTGTTTGGGAAAAAGCAGAACTATTGTACTTTCTGAAGGGGAAATAAATCTGTCAAGCCTGGATACTTAGCCGGTTATAATAAATTAGTCTCGGTTGAGGTCTTCACCATCAGGGTTGCCACAGCATCCCCCCAATGGGAGACACCACAAGAGTAGCTGGGAATGATCAGGAAATGGTCCAGACTGATGGACAGGTGGCGACTCTCTGGCTGGATCCCAGTGGAGCAGCAGTGGTAGGTGTAGAAGAAAGACCACCAGAAACACCAGGATGTAGGAACAGAGAAGCTGTTATTGACCCCAAACTGGAGGAGGGAGCCGCAGACTGAAGGTGTTTGCAGTAAATGCCGGTTGATGACGTTTGGTGTTGTGAACCTGCAGGGTTCCTGAACGTCCTGATGAACTGCCAGTGGCAGAGTTTACAGTGTCAGGTGGAGGACGGCGTCCTCAACATGTTCGGAGAGGAGATGGAGAAAGACGAGGAGGAAGAGGTGAAGCGGTCGCCTCAGTACACGGTCCAGCTCCGAGGCTGTGAGGTCAGAGACGACCCAGACCGCTCCTACAGGATCACACTGAGCATGCTCGGTGACCAGGTGGCCGTGCTGGAGGTGAGTTGGCAGATCAGAGCTCCGGTGTCTCGGGTTAGTTCCTCATCATCAAGTCTTTCTGTCTAACCTTCATCACTTCAGGTGAGCTCATTGGAGGAAAAAGAAAATTGGCTGAAGCTGCTGCAGGACGGAGCTGCCAGTCGTGGTTACCATGACAACAAGACTCAAGAGAACACAGGTGGCGCCCTCAGGTGGGACAAACTTCTTAAAACCAGCAAATCCCTTCATGACATCACTCTCTTCCTTCTCTCTGAGTTTAAATCTTGCTCTTATTTCCTCAGCGGGTTGCAAACGCGCCGGTTCCCAACCTCCAACGCCTACATGGACGACCCGTTCTGCCTTACCAGAACCACCAGCAGCCAGCCCCTCTACTCCAACGCCGCTCCACAGAAAGCCCTGGTACAAACCAGAATTCATTCTTCTGACGATCCCCACTGCACTTGATGAGGAAGATGTGCTGTCTGTGTAGACGCTGCTGATCCCTGTTTGTGTTTCAGCGGCACGGCTCTCAGGATTCAGTTCACCGTAACTCAGTGTCGTCCAGAGAATCGGTGACCTACAGCAACACGGTGCTGAGCAGCAGCAGTGAGTCAGACTTGGACCAAACCTTCAGGATGAATTATCTGACTCTAGATCAGTGGTCTCAGACTGCACCCCTCCAGAGTCCTGCAACTTTCAGACGTGTCTCTTGTCCCACAGGCTGAAGGAAACGATGAAACTGCCCTGCTAGCATGCAGTCCAGCTTTACGGAGCTCTGCTAATGAGCTAATGTTTTAGCCAGGAGAAGCAGAGAGACGTCTAAGCAGAGGTGTAAACCCCGGGGGAGTCGGGGGGTCCGGACCCCCCCAATATAGGAAAAGTCTAGCATTGTCCCCCCCAAAAGAATCTTTGAAGAAACATTGGCATTTAAATAATATCAATATGAAAAGCAGCAGGACATGGCAAAACTAAAAAAAGGCTTAAAAATAAAGCAACTTAACAAGTTATAATTTAAATACCACATAACTTGTATTGGGAGCCATTTCAATAAATCAATGTTTATGAGGAATTTTATTAAGAGCAGTTACTCATTAAAGCCTTTTTATTTAGAGCCTTAAATGTTTGTAAAGGTGAAGCAGAGATTAGATCAGACTGAACAAAACTCGTATCTAAGCAACATTTGAATTTTAGTTTTACTTCTCAACAGTTTGTTTACTTAGAAAAACATGTTTGATGTGCATTACTAGTCATTTTTGTTCCTGCAGCTTGAATTTTACGTTACATTTCACTGGAACTTTGCCGAACCCCCAAAATTGGTCTTCAAAAATGTTCCTGTTTATGGTCCCACAGTAATAAGACGGGATTTACGCTAACCCAACTCCAGTCCATCTGCCTAGTGAAAGTCCGGTCCGGTTGGTGAGGTGTAAACGCTAATTGACCTCTGACCTCTGGTCCTCCAAACCTCAGTCTGGGTTCGGTTGAAGTGAACTCTGGTTCGGTTTGAATGTAAACGTCAAGCAGACCGGAGACCGCTGCAAAAGCAGGAAGTGGACTACAGCACAGGGCATTCTGGGTAAATACAATCAAAGCTAATGTGCTAGCCTAGCGCTAGCAGACTAAAGAGAAATCCTCCAACACTAAAATCTGACGCCTCCATCTTGTTTCCATCTGGTGAAGAAGGAAGTTGCTCTCACAGGCTTTTGTGTCGTTTCCTTCAGTATTTCTTGGTGCAGCGCCCCCACAGGCCAGGAGGGGAACAGGTTGGTTTGACTCAGAGCAGAGAGAAAGAGAACCACAGGAGCTGGAGGTGGAGCAGACGATGAAGTTTTGGTTCCAGTAGAACCGGGTCGACCGGACCATCAGGACGAAAACATCCTGAAAGTTGCCGGACGCTCTGAGGACTGGAGTTTGAGACCTCTGACCCCTGACCTTGAGGTTTACTCATAGAGTAAAGTGAAGTGTGGTTTTTCAGGCTGGATGGGGCCGGCGGTGCAGCGCGACGTCCAGAAGCTGAAGCTGGTCGACACGCCGGCGGTGCAGCTGAGAACCGGGTCTGAAACCAACCTGGCACCTGCTGTGAAGCAAAACAAGCGCACCTCCTTCAGGCAGTCTCTGGCCATCTGCACTGAGCGCGCTCAGGTGAGCTGCACCTGCTGAGGTCCTGCTGGTTTTACTGGTGCCTCCTGCGACCTCTGACCTCTGACCCGGTCTGCTCCGGTCCAGGCGGGCTTCCTGAACCCTCTGCTGCGGCGGACGGCCTCGGCCAAGAACTCGCTGAGACGAGCTCCTTCTGCGCTCTTCATCGAACACGGGAAGGTTTTCCAGAGGAAGAAGGTGGGACAGAGAACTGGTTCATTTCAGACATGTCAACCAGCCGCCATGTTTCATTCTGAACAAACCGTTTGAATCCTGCTGTAAAGATCTTTCTAGAGGAAATCTTTTAAATCTCCCGGTGGGACTCAATTAACAGTTTTAATCGACTTCATTTCAGGTTCTGTAATTAATGAATCTCAATTGAATCAAAAACCATATTGGCCTTGTTTTGCTGCTAACTTATTGAATAAATTGAGATGAAAATCAAACATGTTTCTATTTTTAGTCTTCAGGCTCTTCAAGCCTCAGATTGGATCAAAGTTCATTTTCCAGAGTTTTTCTGACCATTCATGGAGCTTCCTTAGAAATGTGGATACTTCCATTAGCGTTAGCTGCCACGTGTTAGCATTGAGATGATACTGATATGCTAACTCCTGTTAGCAGAACCTTAACACACAGTCTGGCTGTTGACTCATCATGTTGTTTCCTCTTCCTTTAAAACATTCGAAGCGTTTGATAATCCAGAAACGGTTTTATGTTGGTGAACGAAACAAGTTTCCATGAATAACATGAGATGATTTCTAACTGATGGTTTTATTTTTCTCTACAGGAATGGGAGACCAAAGCTGCTGCCTGACGTTTTCCTCCTCATCAGCATCCATCAGGCCTGCAGGCGGCGGAGAAGCTCTGCTCTGATTGGCTGCTTGGACTCTAATAATTCAGACTGGTTAAAGGTGACCAACTGGGCCAACTGGACCAACTGGACCGACTGGGCCAACTGGGCCAACTGGCTCACTGTTTATTATAATCAAGAACAAAATAACTTTCCATGATTCATTTCTCCTGGGTCCAGTTAAGTTTTTATTTGTCTGAACTGCTGGTTCTGGACTCAATCTGCTCCTGCAACACGCGGTCCAGTGCCTGGCCCTTTAAGGCTGCCGTCCGCCTGCTTCTGATTGGCTAAGGGGTGGGAACATACGGCCATATAAGGACATGCCAAAGTTGGAAAAGTTGCCTAATTAGAGATTAATTGAGGTCAGTTTACTCTTCAACTAAAGCAGGGAAATGCCCTCAGCCTCAAACTACCAGGGGCCAGGGGCCCAGGGTGCCAGGGGCCCAGGGTGCCAGGGGCCCGGGGTGCCAGGGGCCCAGGGTGCCAGGGGCCCAGGGTGCCAGGGGCCCAGGGTGCCAGGGGCCCGGGGTGCCAAGACAAACAAATTTATCATAATTATAATAGTTAGACAGTAACTAACTATTTATTCAGAAGTAAATAAAAAGCATTGGAACATCATGTTATTATTAGTGATTTACTAAAGTTTATTTAAAAAATAATTTGAATCACTGATGAACTGAAGATCAATGGAAAATGTATCTCCATAAATGTTTTATATAAAGACACAAATATGCTTGTTATGGTAAAGTAGGATATGAAACATGATCACTTTTATGTACTGTAAAAAACACAACCACCTGCAGTCATTTACTGGATGAACGAAGTCGGTGTGTTTTTGGGGCCTGTTTCGCCCCGGGCCCCAGAATCACTAGATCTGCCCCTGGGGACCAAAATGTGGAGCCACAACTTTAGAAATGTGTCAGAAAATTGCCAAAATACAGAACATGAAAAGGAAAGTATTGACATTTTGTTGAAAAACAACAGAATCTCTGAGCAACAACAACAACAACAAACAAACAAAAACACTTTTGGTTGTTTTTGTTGCTCTGGAATATGTTTTTAAGTTTTGTTTTTCAGTTAACGAGTTTCCTAACAGAAGAAACAATCAAATAACCAGATAATTAATTTATGTAGGACTAATATGATGTTTTAATTAACAGCAAAAAAACCCCTAAAAATTCCTTTTAAACTTTGTGTTGTTAGTTTATAAGATTCTTCCAGGACCAGAACCGACGACCCGGTTCTGGATCTTCATAAACATTGATCCGTTTTACCGGAAGCAGCTGATTGGAGCTTTTTCTCAGGTTCTGTGATGAGTTCAGGTGCTGCAGGAAAACCAGGAGAACAGAAACTCAAACCATTTATCGAATCTTTTCTGAACATTTTCAAGATACAAAGTTTGTAGAAAACTTGATTTTATGAACTGTTTAATGTTTAACTGTCCCCGAAAAGAAAACAGCTCAGCGTCCAGGAGGAACGTCATCTGGTTGCCATGGAAACCCGCTTCCGGGATGGAAACCGTTTGGCTCACAGCTGCCATTAAAAACAGGAAAACAGAAAATCAGGGTTTCTGATGTAGCTGCAGTGACCAGTGGTGGCCACAGGGGGCGCCAGAGTCCGGAGACTTTAACGTTAAAGCATTTCCTGCTGTTTAGTTTTCATGTTTTATTTTTCATTTCTCAGGCAGAATCGCTGATCTTCTCTGTTCTTATTTTAATAAATATTGTAACTATTTTCATTATGTACTGATCAGCACAATGTAATAACTGATGATTTATATTTACCAGGAAGAAATCCTTTCTGTAGCATTTTTTATATTTACTGTTCTTTATACTCAGGAGAAAGTTTCTGTTTGAGCAAACACTGATCTGTAAAAATTAAAATCTGAGTGGACAATATTCATCTGTGGAGTTTTTATTTAGTTTAAAGTTACACAATCAAACATTAACAGAAATGATTTGAGTTATTTAGTCATAAAGATGAAACAAAAGAAGAAGAGAAGTGATGGAAACGCCGTGAGTTCATATTTAGAAAGAAGTTCAGAGGAAGAAGCTTTTATTTTGGTAGTCCACTTCTGGTTATCACCAAGTGAATTTATTTGGAGCTAAATATCTCCTCCTCCTCCTCCTCCTCCTCCTCCTCCTCCTCCTCCTCCTCCTCCTTTCCTTCTCCTCTTCCTTTTCTTCCTCCTCCTCCTCCTCCTCCTCCTCCTCCTCCTCCTCCTTTCCTTCTCCTCTTCCTTTTCTTCCTCCTCCTCCTCCTCCTTTTCCTGCTCCTCCTCCTTTTCTTCCTCCTCCTCCTCCTCCTTTTCCTCCTCCTCCTCCTTTTCTTCCTCCTCCTCCTCCTCCTTTTCCTTCTCCTTTTCTTCCTCCTCCTCCTCCTTTTCTTCCTCCTTCTCCTTCTCCTCCTCCTCCTTTTCCTCCTCCTCCTCCTTTTCTTCCTCCTCCTCCTCCTCCTTTTCCTTCTCCTTTTCTTCCTCCTCCTCCTCCTTTTCTTCCTCCTTCTCCTTCTCCTCCTCCTCCTTTTCCTCCTCCTCCTCCTTTTCTTCCTCCTTCTCCTCCTCCTCCTTTTCCTCCTCCTCCTCCTTCTCCTCCTCCTCCTTTTCCTCCTCCTTTTCCTTCTCCTTTTCTTCCTCCTCTTCCTCCTCCTTCTCCTCCTCCTCCTCCTTTTCCTTTTCCTCCTCCTCCTCCTCCTCCTCCTCCTCCTCCTCCTCCTCCTCCTCCTCCTCCTCCTTTCCTTCTCCTTTTCCTCCTCCTCCTCCTCCTCCTCCTTTTCCTGCTCCTCCTCCTTTTCTTCCTCCTCCTCCTCCTCCTCCTCCTCCAGAGAAACATGGTCATGGTCTGAAAGCTGCTAGAAACCTTTTTATTGTAATTCTGGCTCTTCACTCACATCATGTTACATTTCTGCACCCAGATATGAAAACAACGTCAGCAGGATGACGTCAGACGGCGCCACCCCAAACACCGACCCACTCAGGAGGGGCTAAAGGTGATGAAGGAGGCTCAGGTAGATGAGAAAACTAACAATTTAAACAATAAATGAGATTAAATGTGATTATCTGCTTCATCCTTCAGGTGTTAGACAGAAATCAGTTCCTAAGGTTAAACTATGGATCACTGCAGAAGTTTTCAAAGTAAATATTTTCCAAAATAAGATTTAATTGTTTTTCTGGAAGCTGAAGGATGTGGGAGAAAAACCTGGTTTTGTTTTATTTCACCAGAATAGAAATGAATCATTTTTTTAATAAATAAAATGAGATGAGCGTCTGAGTCGTCCTGCAAAGAATAAAAAACTGATTCAAAAACAGCAGAAACTGTAGAAAAAGAGAAACATGAACAATCTTTGTGTCGTCATGGAGTCGGTCACGGCAAGCAGCCAATCAGAACACAGCATGAACCGCTCAGGAAAACACCAGGAAACAAAAACTGAAGAAAATCCCCAACTCAACGTGGCGGACGCGTCTTCGCTCCGACTCGCCTCACATTTCAGACAAATGATTTTTCTGTTTGTGTCGTTTTTCCACAGATACAGGAAGCAGCGAAGGAGTGATGCTGGCGGTGAACTTTGACCTTTTCATTTCAAATGATGCAGTGAGAGCGAGTCGACTGACGCAGGTCCGAGTCCCTGAGCCCGGATTTAAAGGATCCAAATCAACATTAATCATCAATAATAACGGGAATAATCATGAATAATCATTAGTAATTAATAACCAGGGCTCATCCTGCAGCCTAAAACACTGAAGCTCCTAACTGTCCTACAGAAAGTCTGATAAAAGCTAAAAATGCAGTAAAATAATAATAAATATACAGTTAGATTTATTATCCACTGCTTAGTTTGTAAAAATGCATAAAAACAGCAAAAATATACAATATGAAATATCAAATCAATCCTCAAACATAATTTATAACATAACAAAAAGCTTATATGTTTAAAATGTTTCTTGAATATTTCCGTTTTATTGTCAACAGCTTTTCTTCTGTTTCCGTTTGAGTGCAGCCTGTGTCAGAGCCCCCTCTGCTGGCCTCCACAGGAAGCTGCTTCTAAAGGTTTGTGCTAATTTTAACAGAAATGTAATGTTTTGACAAAAATACATTCTTAATTCAATTTTAAATAAGGATGGTAGGTAATTTATTGTGTTTTAGCCTTTACTTTATTTTATTTTCGTGTTTCCTCTGCATCCCATCCACCAGCAGCTGTTTTACATCAGCTGTAAACGGCCTGGACTCGTCGACAATTAAATCACTTAATGGAAATTAAAACAGCAGCTGCACCATCTGAGAACATTAATACGAAATAATTATTCCTCTGATTTTCATCCCAGCTGGATTAAATCTGAAACGGGTTTCCTTAAATCCGGTTCGGACTCGGAGCCTGACTCGTTAGGTGCAGTTAACCTGCCGGCCAGGTGTGGCGCTGCGGAGAATGACGGGTTTCCACCAGCTGAAGTCCGTTTCTTTCAAACTTCCCGCTTCCTCTTAATTATTTTTACATTTTTAGATGAATTCATAACAAACATGACACTTTCTGAAAAACAGCTGCACATCGTTTGGTCACGAAGCAACGAGAGCCGAACTGGACGTCAACCACCCACTGGGCCACGTCTCAGGGTGTGTGTGTGTGTGTGTGTGTGTGTGGCAGTGGTTTCTGCTGATGAACGAATGAAGAAAAACGAGGAGATTTGATCACGACTCAGACTGGAGCTGGACTGGAACCAGTAAGGTGAGCTGGGTTTACTGGGACCAGGAAATAATCGTCAGCTAATTTAATAATCAATTAATCATTAAATGAATATATTGAATATATTCTACAGGTAAAAAGGGTAAATTGGCAGTAATTAAGACAAAACTGTACAAATATATATAAATTTATCATTTTAGATGAAAATAAATGTGTTTTTCCCAGAACTGCTGCAGATGCAGGTTCAGCTTCACATCCTGTAAAAAGATGTTGGACAGTAAAATGTGCTCAACAGCCCAATTATTAATCAGATAATCCAATAAATAATCCCCAGATCAGTTCGACACACATGAAAAGACCAGAGTTTTTCTCATGTTGATGTTTTAAGCATTTTTTTAAATCTGCAGATTAAACCTTTACTAAAAATAATCTGCTCACTGTAGAAATAAATTAGTTTAGCATTTTAGCAACACAATGTTAATTTTCTTATTTACAAAAGGAAAATAATTATTTAGTTATATTTTTGTTTTTCCATCACTGTATAAAAATGCTTATGCAGTAAAATGAAAAATCTCCAGAATATACCAAATATTTTTTATCAGATTAATTGATGAACAGTCAGAATATTCGATTATTCATCAAAATAGTTGATTAATCTTTGCAATAATAGTTTAATCATCAGAGGAATTGGCTATTTGTCAGAATTGATTTCTGTTCAACATAATCAATTAGCAGAATGTTAGATTAGTCATTGGAATAATAGATTTGTCCAAATAATTGATTATTTGTCAAAACGATAGATTAATTGTTTGAAATAACCAATTAATCATACGAATAATTGATTATTCATCAAGACAGTCATGTAATCTTTGAAAAGAATCGATTATTCATGCGGATAATCAATCATTATTCTAGCTGTTAACGTGTTTCGGTCTGCAGGTTCGGCTCCAGTTTGTCATCATCTTCAAACCTCGTTTTTCTTCTTCACTGCTGGGAAAGAAACGCCGTTATTGTGACATCATCGCTGGCTTAGCCAATAGGAGGCCCCGTCAGGGACGCTGTGGGAACTGACTTGGGGTCAGAGGAATGTTGAGACTTTTTCTGCTGTTTGTGGCGGATTCCAGGATTCAGAACCAGAACCCAGCAGCTGGGTCTTCTCCCGTTAGCCGGACAGTTTGTGCGCTAGCTAGTTTAGTGAAGCTGGTGACGCTAAAGTGACGCAGCAGAACCCCGACAGCCCGCCCCAAGCCGTCCTTGTGGACCCAAGAGTCCGGCGGTCCGGAGAACCCGGCCGCAGTCCGTCCCGCTTCCCGCCGGGCCGTCCGGGAGGAGCAGGGGGTTCTGGGAAGCGTAGTCCCGGGAAGGTCAGAAGAGACAGACCTTCTTCTTCATCTCGTTCCTCTTCCAGAGGGAGAGGCGGTCGAAGTCCTCGATGGGCATCCTGAAGACGCTGAGGAACTCCTCCTGGGACAGATGTCTCTGCAGGAGGACAGAAGAGGCTGAAACAGGCTCACACTGTCGCCCCCTGCTGGCCAGGAGGAGGCAACGACTCCACGCTCTGCTGGGTTTCCATAGAAACGTTTTAATCACAGATTAGTGCAACCAAAGCAAACATTTCAGACGAACAGAGATATTAATATTTAACATAACTAATAACCAGTTAGATAAGAAAAAAATAATTAAATGGATACATTTAGCACAAAGAAAAACACAGAACGCTACCAAATGGTGTCCCAAATTAAAAATGAAATTGTTTAACACATGACTTGAGGTGGACCCAGGTTATGGTTGAAGAGTGATAGATGATGAATTTAATGATAAACAACAAGCAGCACAGAAACAGCAGAAGGTTAAGAGCTCAACTGGTGGTACAATAAACATCTGACAGCAGACGAGATGACGAGACGAAACAACGAGACGAAACGAGACGAGACGAAACGACGAGAAGAGACGACGAGACGACGAGACGAGACAAAACGACGAGAAGAGACGACGAGACGACGACCCAACAGACAAAGAGGTGAGTTTAAATACACAGGAAGACAATCAGGGGAAACAAGACGCAGGTGTAACTGATCAAAACCTGGAGACTCTACAGACACAGAAACTAAATAAACAGAAAAAAACCAAATCCTACATGTGGGTTAGAATCTACTTTTCCTTTTAATCTTAGAGTTGTTTGCATTATTATTTTCCTTTTTGTCTGATATTCCTTGTTTTGATTAATCACAGATATTTTGGGTGGAAATGGAAAAAGATGAAGAAAATAACTAAATAAATAAATCACTAAAAAATAAACATATAAACCAGAACAAAAGATAAATAAGTACATAAGAATAACCACAAAACATCTTTTGTGATCTAATTAAAAACTTTAAAAACTAATTTGAAGAATAAAATGAACTTAATTTTGAGTTTTTTAGCAGAATCTGATCGAAACATTAGAAATAAATTATTTTGATCAGGAAGAACCTGGAATGTTTCCTGACGAAAGCAGATCTAGTTTGTGTAGAAGTTACCTCCAGGCGGGTCCGGTCCACCCCGGGGGGCAGCTTGCTGCGCCCTCTGTGGGTCACCACCAGCATCTCATACGGGTAAATCTACAACAGCAGGTGAAACCAGTAAAACCAGTAAGACTCCAGTAAGCTGGTGTGAACTGGTCCAGTTTCCTCACCTTGTGCTCCAGCATGCTGGGGAGGGAGTTCCCCCGGTCTATCCTGGAGTCTCCGTTCTGACCCCATGACCCCAAACACAGACAGTCACTGGTTACAGTTTACACAGATCACAGATCAAACTGGTTTTTAATACTGGTTCCCAGATTGTAACTGGTTCCCAGTGAAAACGTGAGTTTTTGTCATCATCATGGATGTTGGGTGAATTCAGACGAACCTGCAGGCCTGCAGACAGACAGACGGAAACGGATCACTGCAGCTTCACTCCAGGATGGAAATATTTACAGGTAAAACTCGGAAATATTCAAATAAACATATTTTCTACATTTCAGAGTGAAGAACAGGAAGAGGAGATATTTATGTTTTTAGTCAAATTAAAGCTAAAAATGAACAATTTGGACAAAATGGCTTCATTTTCCAAGTCATGATTTTACCATTTTAATCATTTATTTATAAAAGCCAAAATTTATAACTAAACATTTATATTATCGTTAAAATGTTTAATGAATAAGCTAATATTTGGGTTGTTAACTGAATATTTAGTGCCAGCTAAGTAGTGAGCTAACATCAGCTAAATAGTTAACTTGTTAAATATTTAGTTAGCATGCTAAGTTGTTAGCCTAAAACAAACTAGATATTTATCCTGTAAATTAAATATTTAGTTAGAATCTGATATAACTGAATAAATAATGTAACAGGAAATTAATTCTCTGTTATTTGAAGATGATGGTTATTAATTTTCCAGATTTCTGCTGCTAACTTTCACTTTGGATAAAAGAAACGGTTTGCAGGATTTACCTGCCGGGTTTTTCTCTGCGGAGCCGAACTCTGCAGACTGCAGCTGAAACAGAAACACACCGGTCACCATGTGACCCGATCGGGTCGCGCAGCAGCAGGAACAGAACCACGTACCCGGGACAGGCCGCTCCTGGAGGATGCTGGGAAATACACCGACCTGGAGGCGCCGGAGCCTGGAACAGAGGAGAGCAAGGTCGGTCCAGAGGGACGGGTTCTGGAAAAACTGGACCGTATCAGAACCAGGAGGCTCCATCAGAACCAGTGGGGTCCAGGCTCAGTCCGTACCGGTGTTCTGGTTCCGGTCCGGCAGTGAACGGGTCTTCCTCCTCAGCGGACCCGCAGACTTCCCCAGTTCTTCCTTCAGGAGGATTTTCCCGAGGTTGGACTGGATCTGACCCGACAAAACAGAACTTCAGTGAGGAGCGCGGCTCAGATGCTGCACCGAGGGAAGGTGAACCTCGCCCGATGGCGAGGTGAACCGGGCCATCGGGTTTGTATCGGAATAAAACTTCAATCTTTTTCTGTTTGTTTTCTTTTGGCCCTGATGTTTCTCCGTACGACGGGTTCTGATCCCCACCTTGTTCAGCTCCTGGTTCTGCAGGGCCCGGAGGCCCCACAGCTCGTCCTCCAGCTCCCCTTCATCCTCCTCCTCTTCCTCCTGCTGGTCCTTCCTCTGACTCTCTTTCTCTGCAGGATTTAGAGGGAACGTCAGCTGCTGCATGACTTTCTGCATGTGGTGAGTGTGTGTGTGTGTGTGTGTGTGTGTTTGTGTGTGTGTGTGTGTGTGTGTACCGATCACGGCCAGTGACGGGGGGCAGGGCCAGTAGTCGGTCTCGATTTTGGACGGCTGGTTGGGATCTGGAGGCTGAGCTGCTGGGAACTTTGACGACTCGATGATCAGATCCTCGATGTGTTTCCCCTGAGGGACGGGCGAGGACGAGACGTCTACACACACACACACACACACACACACACACACACACACACACATACACACACTCAGCATGTTAAAGCTGATTAGCGGGCGCGGCGCTGACCCACATTCAGTCAGAAACTCACCCTGCCTGTAGATGGGAGGCTTCTTATAGATGTTGGATCCGTTTTCTATAAACAAAATGTAAAAAAAATGTCATCAAAAACGACTAAAATTTACATGATTAAAATTATTTAGTAAATAAAACAGAAAAAGTCTTTTTATTTTTTATATTTAATCCAGTTTCATCCTCAGACCTTCAGATTTTTATATTATTTGTGCGTTTTAAAACCTGGAGGTTTTTAAAGTTTCAGAAACTCGTCGACCTGGAGACTCGGAGCCGTTCGAAAGTCATGTTTTCACCAAGTCACTCATCCATTCATAAACCTCAGAGCCCCAAACTAAACACTTAATAAGCAAACTAAATGTTTAGCTTCAAGAATACATATTTAACTGCAGAGTTAGCCTGCTAAGTAGTTAGCTTGTTAGCTAAATATTTAGTTTTCGGCTAAATATTTTGCTTGTTAATATTTAGTTTGAATTTATAACTGAATGAATAACTTGGTGAAAATACGACTGAAAAATGAACCTTGGTTTTTCAGACTAAACGTTGTAAATTATTGCAGAAACGTGTTTCCAGAGTGGAGCGTTGTGCCGTTACCGGGTCGGTGGAAATGCTGCATGGCGCTCTTGCTGCCCGCCGGGTGTGTGTTGGCGGCAATGGGTGTGTTCAGCGCCGGCGGTGTGTGTGAGCTCTGGGTTCTGCTGCTCTGGATGGTGGAACCGGGTGAAGAACCGCCAGGCGACCGGTTCTCCAGCCAGTCCCTGGACTCCTTGGACGAGTTCTGGGAGGAAACAGAGGAAATGGACAGGAAGTGAATTCATGTCATTTAAACCCGTCTGGATAAAAACCAACTCAGGGCCCGGGGGCCAAATCCGGCCCGCCAGAAGCTTTTCTGTGGTCCCGTAGAGCCACCCGGTCCTCAGGTACAGCTGGCAGGGGGCCAGAGGGCCGGGTTTGGGTTGGGAGTCGCTGCTTTAATAAACTCTGTGTTTACATCACTTCCTCCAGGTTCAACAATCACTGAAATTCTCTCAGATCAACAGATTCCTGCCGATGTTTTTATTATAATGAATAATTTGGAGCTTTTTGCAAATGTTCAGCAGTAATGATGAAAAGGTTCATGTGATGCTGCCTCCCACCTGCAGGCAGCAGTGTTTCTCACTTCTGCTGCTTCAGCCTGTTCTTGTCCTGATCTGAACACTGACACCGAATCTCCTGCTAATGTTTCTAAAGTATAGAAATATACTTCAGAAATAAAATGTATGTTTTAGAAATCACAGATTTAGATATTTTTAAAAAACCACAGAAACAACCTTCAGGCGACCCGACAGAACCACAGAAAGGTCCAAACAAATCTGCAGCGTCCCTGCTGCTGCTAGGCAACAGCCCATAGCAACCAGGTGCAGCCCATAGCGACCAGGTGCAGCCCATAGCGACCAGGTGCAGCCCACAGCGACCAGGTACAGCCCATAGCAACCAGGTGCAGCCCATAGCAACCAGGTGCAGCCCATAGCGACCAGGTGCAGCCCATAGCGACCAGGTGCAGCCCACAGCAACCAGGTACAGCCCATAGCAACCAGGTGCAGCCCACAGCGACCAGGTGCAGCCCATAGCAACCAGGTGCAGCCCATAGTAACCAGGTGCAGCCCATAGCAACCAGGTGCAGCCCACAGCGACCAGGTGCAGCCCATAGCAACCAGGTGCAGCCCATAGCAACCAGGTACAGCCCATAGCAACCAGGTGCAGCCCATAGCAACCAGGTACAGCCCATAGCAACCAGGTGCAGCCCATAGCAACCAGGTGCAGGCTCCTGTCGGTTCGGCGGCAGCGGGCCGGATCGCCGCCTCCAGAACATCTGAGGAGGAAACCTGCAGCCTGATGATGATGATGGTGATGATGCATCAGGGCCCTGTCTCCATGGAGACGCATCGGCCTGAACGATGAAGAGTGTGATGAAGAGTGTTTACCTCTGGGGAGGCAGGAGGAGAAACGGAGCGAGGAGACAAAGACCTCTGGAAGAAAAAACAGGAGAGAAACAGATTCAACAAAAACTGGAAGAAGGAAAAATGTCCCAGCAACTAACTAACTAACTAACTAACTAACTAACTAACTAACTAACTAACTAACTAACTAACTAACTAACTAACTAACTAACTAACTAACTAACCAGCCACTGGTTTCTATCTTCTCCCAGTTAAACCAGTTGGGCTCCATCAGTTCAAGTTTAACAGCAAGAGAAGAAAAACAGAAAACTGTGATCAAATGTAAACTGATCCCTGGAACCGCTAGAGGTCAGTAGAGGTCAGTAGAGGTCGTGACCTCCAGAGGGCTGTAGCTGTAGTGCGGTTGGTAGATCATCAGGTCGGGTCTCTCGATGTCCAGGATGGCTTTGTCTCTGGGCAGGGCCGCCAGGTCCTTGTAGCCGATGACGCCGTCCTCCACCCTGGCCTACAAAGACACGTGGGGTCAGAGGTCAGAGACGCCCGAGGTCACTTCAAGGTCGTCTGAAGGACGTTCCTCTGAGTCTCACCACGATGGCGGCGGCGGGCGATCCGGGAACGCCGGTCCCTCTGAGCGACAGGACGCTGCCGGGAGACGTCTGCGCCGGCTGCTGCTCCGCACACAGAGGGACAGGAAGAGGTCAAAAGGTCGGCTCAAGGTCACCAGACTCCTCCCACTGAAACCACTCACCTTGGGCATCATCATGCCTGCTGATTGGTCAGTTCCTGAGGAGACAGGCAGACAGCCAATTAAAACCACACAGAGAGAAACCAGACTGGAAGCTCTGGTTTAAACTGGGAGGAACCTGAACCAGACCAGAACCAGAATGGAGGTTCTGGCGGTTCTGCAGGATGGTGTCGGGTTTACAGGATCGGATTGTAAACCTCTGGATTTTGTCTCTGGTCAGATTATTTGTTTGGACTCGATCAGAACTCCCAGCATGCCCTGCTGCAGCGCCCGGCTCTTTGTGCGGCGGGTCCGACAGACACAAAGGGACGGTTCCAGAAGGCCCGGCTGTGAGCGGGAAGCGGCATTCAGAACCGCCGGTGTTTTTACCTCACAGAGAAAAGGCGGATCATCTCTACATCAGGAGCTTCTCTGTTCTGCTTTCTGGGCTCGTCGGGCCGATCAGAACCTGGAACCACAGGAGGAAAACTGGACTCAAACTCCAACAGTAACTCCAGAACTCTGGTGCAGAAACAACAAACTGGGTTCTGTCGGTACTTTTTAAAAGGAAAAGCGGGTCATTAAGCAACCATGACGACAGAAACTTAAAGACCTGAAACTTACTGAAAAACGGAAAATGGCTGGAGGTCAATGGTTTCTCTGTAGTTTAACTGGTTTCAATGGTTTCTCTGTAGTTTAACTGGTTTAACTGTAGTTTAACTGGTTTCAATGGTTTCTCTGTAGTTTAACTGGTTTAACTGGTTTCCCTGTAGTTTAACTGGTTTCAATGGTTTCTCTGTAGTTTAACTGGTTTCTCTGTAGTTTAACTGGTTTCAATGGTTTTTCTGTAGTTTAACTGGTTTAACTGGTTTCTCTGTAGTTTAACTGGTTTCAATGGTTTCTCTGTAGTTTAACTGGGAGACAAACTGGGAGTTGAAGGATAATCAGAGCGTCGTCAGCGTGATCCAGCAGGGGGCGCTGCAGAGCCAGGATGGAGCCACATCTCAGCCACATAGATCTAGAGGTTATAGAAAACTCCACCTAGAACGACTGAGATTCTAAATCACAGGTCTGAAACTCCAGTTCTCGAGGGCCGCAGACCTACAGTTTTTAGATGAGCCACAGGTACAAAACACTGGAATGAAACGGCTTCATTTCCTCCTCCTGGTGTGGATCGGTTCTCCAGAACCCTAATGACCTGATTATTCTGTTCAGGTGCTGCAGCAGAGGCTCATCTAAAGGTTGCAGGACTGCGGCCCTCCAGGACTGGAGTTTGAGACCCCTGATCTACATGGTGACTTTCTATGAGTTCAGACCACCGGAGCGCATCTAGAAATAAAAATCTGCTCTGAATGTTTTTAATCTGCATTGTTTTCCATTAAATTCGATGTTTCTTCACGTTTTGGTTTGTTGGGTTTGAAATAAGTTTAATAATTTTGGGTTCAGTTCATTCAAGACAAATAAATATTCAGTTTTTACTTTATTCAATTAGATATTTTAAAACTTAAATATTTTAAATGGTCGGGGACTGAAAAGAAATTTAGATGTTTTTCAATGAAAGTGACACTTTTAGGCCTGTCATTATAGCAAATTTTGCTGAACGATTAATTGTCTCAAAAATTATTGCGATAAACGATAATATTGTCTGAAGACCTTTTTACACTGATTTAATGGAAATGATGTAATAATGCATGTGATTTCCTGCCAAAGATAGATACACTTTATTTTCAAAAGAATATTTAACACTGGAGCTGATAAACAAAATAAACTAAACAACCAAAAATAAAATGGATTCTCAGTCTCCATTAACAAAAAATGTACTTGATAAAAACTAACCAACATAAAGCCAAAGTGGAAATAAATACTGCATTCAACCAAAAGAGTGCAGATTATGAAGTCTGTATATTATGTTGCCCTTCAGTAATAATTAGATTTAAATAGAGAAGATGGGCACATCGGCTACCTGATGCAATAGTTCACACTACATGATTTTTTGCTCCTATTTTTCCCCTTACAACAATCTTAAAACGTTGGTCTTTCTAAGATTGTGTGGTGTGTTACTACGGTAGATCATCGTTGCTGCTCCGATCTAAATCAGGAGTTTTCCCCACTGGGAGCTTTAACTACACCTGCTCAATGTGACCAATCAGAGCCAATCAGAAAGCTCGGATTCCCCTCCATGTTTTCTGAGGGGAAATTACGGAGGGGAATCCCAAACAGCTGACACGGCGCAACCCGAAGTCCAGCTGACATTGGGGATGATATGTGGAAACAACATTAATGTTTATTTAACATGCAAAGAATATAGAAATGACAAGAGGAGGAGTTGGAGCGAAATTGCTGCTACAGTTGATAAACCCGGTAACTTTTCAGCTGTTCTTCGTTAACGTGACATAAACAGGTTCTAATGATTTTCATTCATTCAGGACTTTACACTGACACTAGCCACATGCATTGCAGGTAGATTGTAGTAAAGCATTGATTAATACCTGGTTTTAAAATTAGTTCACTGAACTTGTAGCCATTATTTTGTGCCCATTGTTGGACACCACATGGCAGGACCGAACCCGATCGAACCGTTATACCTAGGATTTCTGTCGGCTAATGTGTGATCTGTCAGGTTTTGAAAATGGGCCGACAGCTCTAAGATCGTGTCGTCTGCGCTGAGCTTTATACTGAGGAAATGAGGTCAGAGGTCAGTGGAGAGCACCGGAGTTGAGCCTTTTTTTCATCCAGTCTCATTAGCTGAAAGAGAAAAAGGTCGGAAGAGACGATAATGCCGATAATTAAAATGACGTCAATAGTTTTAATTTATGGTACGATTAATTGATTTATCGTCTATCGTGACAGGCCTAGATACTTTATTTGTACTTTGATTTGTTTTTAGGTTTTGCTGATCAGGAGGTTTTAGATGAAACTGCTGTTTGTTCAGACGGATCTGGACGTTTACGTTGTTTTAAATTCGTTACATTCAGAGACCGGATGTCAAGCTGGACTGTAGAATCGATGCTGATCTTCGATCAGAACAGAATCCGGTCGGCTCTTCAGACTCTGGTGTCTGAATAATTGATACCTTAATGGTTTCCTGACGGCCAGACTGGGAGCTCTGGGAGTTGTGGTCACTTCCTGCAGCTGAAACCTTCATTCATGAAACTAAAGTCATTTATCATCATCAGGAGCAAATTTCTCAGTTTACAAAACCTGAAATACGTCGATGAGACGACATTTTGTTTTTGAGATCTTATGTTGCCTCTGTGCGACATCCTTTTGAAGCCCCAATGGCTTCAACTGTTGTAGGAAGATTTTAAATCTTAAATCTAAAAACTTAAAGACAGACGTGGAGCAAAAAAGTGTGCTAACGTGAAAAATGAAAAATTAGCTCTGTTATTAGCATATTAGCAGAAGCGTGCCCAATCTCATAGCTTTTAGTGGCAGGAAGAGGAAGTACCTGGAGGAAACTCACGTTCACAACGAGAAGCTTTATGCCACAAGGTGGCCGCGCTAACTGCTAACCGCTAACTTCTAACCACTAACTGCTAACCGCTAACTGCTAACCGCTAACTTCTAACCACTAACTGCTAACCGCTAACTGCTAACCGCTAACTTCTAACCACTAACCGCTGCACCAGCCTGCGGGTCAAATAATGCTTCTTTCTACATTATTAATCACATTTGATTTTCTTCTGGAAATTCTCTATAGATATTAAACAAATTATTTCTTTGTCTGACCTTTGACCCCGATCCACCTGAATCAGAATTAGGAAAAGATCATTTTCAGCTCAGAAATGATCATTAATCAACAGCTGATTCATTTCTACAGAAGAGAACAAACAGCAGCAACCAGAGAGTCTGGAGCAGAAAGTAGAACTGCCATCATCCAGAGGTCAACCAGGGGTCAACCAGAGGTCAACCAGGGGTCACCCAGAGGTCAACCAGGGGTCACCCAGAAGCCAACCAGGGGTCACCTAGAGGTCACATTTACTGTCTGAAACTTTAAAAATGAACTCACAGCTCATTCTGCTCTGACTCACTAATCAGCTGCTTCTCCACCTCTGACCCCGGCCTGTAGACAGGAAGTGATGCGTTCAGAAGAGGAAGAGGCGCCGCTCCGTCCCTGGGGAGCGACCCGCTCCAGTCTGCCGGGTTCTGGTGATCGGATTGGTTCTGATCCGTGAATGCAGATCTGTGCTCCTGTTCTCTGTGCGTCTATTTCAGGAAGCGGCTTCATTTCCAGAAACTGGACTCTGTTGCTAGGCAACGAGCCGAAGATGAAATGGACACCAGAACTTCCCTCCCGGTTCTGCTGAGTGGGATGCTGCCGGGCTGCCGGGTCCGCCGAGAATGCAGGGAGATGTCTGCCCGTTGCTAGGTTACCTCCCCGTGCCGTCCAATCAGCCGGCAGGATGACGCTGCCAGCACCGGACCTCCCTGAAGGGGTCACAGAGGCAGCGGGCCAGCCCCGCCCGCCTGCCACGCCCCGGGGATTAAATCAAACAGTCTGATTCTCTGGTCAACATGCAGGAAACTCCTGACTGTCAGTGAATGCACCGTTTGAGGTTTGATGTTTATTTTTTCTTCCATCATGTTTCATAAAAACCAGATGAAGTTTCAGATTTCAGCTCCTGTTTCGTCACATCAGCTCAGAGTTACAACCTCTCTGTCTCCACACCGGCCGCCGTAAATCAGCGCGTTAGCATCGCTGTGGCGGTCCTTAGTGCCGGTCACTGACTTCCTGCCTAACACCGCGGCCTGCTGGTGCTGCGTTCAGGGACTGCTGGGAACTGTGACATTTCAAAGAACATATGGCTGCATTAAGCAGATTATAAAAACAAAATGGCCAATAAATGAGGAGAAATATTTGACTTGTTTACTAAACTGTAGAGACTTTCACTTTTATACTGTTTTAAATGTATTAAATGTATGATTAGAAAATGATTTCTAGTCATTTTCTCTCTGGATTACAGGATTTTCTGCCGTTCGATTCACATCAGAATCTCATTCAGTTCAGAATCGATTTTAAAAATCCCAAAATCAGTTTAAAAACAATAACAAAGCATGAAGCTGTCTCCATTTTGTATCAATGTTGCCATGGAGACGGCACTGGAAAGTAAGTGTGAGCAGAAATCAGCACAAACTGAGAAAAAACTACTAAATAAAAGAAAGACAGTGAAGCCAAACATCTGGACGTTTTTCAGCCCGTAAGGACTTTGGGACATTGCTGGTGGGCGGAGCCAATTCACTGGTGGGCGGAGCCGCATCGCTCACAGCTCGGGGCTGTGATTGGTCAGAAGTTTGTTTCAGTTTTATGCGGAAATGTTGATATTTTGCTACAAATTGTTTGTGTCCAGGATCCGGTTTGTGCCGATGACGGCGGATAAACGGGTTTCCTGTAAAGGTGAGCTGCTTCTCTCCTGTTAGCTCATTTAGCAGCATTGATTGGCAGCGCTAAGACCCGCCTCCTGGCAGGAACCATCCTGGATAATCATTTAAAAAATCAAATCAAATCGTGATGCAGTAAAAGACTCTGAGTATCAGGAGAACCTCTGCTGGTTCTGGTCGGACCGGGTCCATCTCTGAGCTAATGAGCAGGAATCCCATCCGGATGGTTTAGGAATCTGAATCGATCAGGATCCCAGAATCAAACTGAATCCAGATTATTTAACAGTTTTAACAGCAGGATGAAGAACTGCAGCTCCTCTTCCTCCTGCTGCTGCAGTTTGCTGCAGTCTCATGTTGAACATGTGGAAGTGGGTCACAGACTGAAATCTGCTGAGTCACAGTTTGCCGAGTCATGATGCAGCAGAGCTGGAAGAAAAAACATTTTCTATCTGCTGATCGTTTCTCCTCATCAGGAAAAATATTCCTGTTTTACAAACCAGATCAGATGAACCTCAGCTTCTGCATAGCAACAGCTGCTGGTTGCTATGCAGACATTTTCTGTCACGATATAAAATCTGGATTATACAGAGAACCTGAAGGCATCACCTGCTGTTCCCATGAAACCTGAAGGCATCACCAGCTGTTCCCATAGAACCTGAAGGCATCGCCAGCTGTTCCCATGGAACCTGAAGGCATCACCTGCAGTTCCCATAGAACCTGAAGGCATCACCTGCAGTTCCCATGCAACCTGAAGGCATCACCTGCTGTTCCCATGAAACCTGAAGGCATCACCAGCTGTTCCCATAGAACCTGAAGGCATCGCCAGCTGTTCCCATGGAACCTGAAGGCATCACCTGCAGTTCCCATAGAACCTGAAGGCATCGCCAGCTGTACCCATAGAACCTGAAGGCATCGCCAGCTGTTCCCGTAGAACCTGAAGGCATCGCCAGCTGTTCCCATGAAACCTGAAGGCATCACCAGCTGTTCCCATGGAACCTTAAGGCATCACCTGCAGTTCCCATAGAACCTGAAGGCATCGCCAGCTGTACCCATAGAACCTGAAGGCATCGCCAGCTGTTCCCGTAGAACCTGAAGGCATCGCCAGCTGTTCCCATGGAACCTGAAGGCATCACCTGCAGTTCCCATAGAACCTGAAGGCATCACCTGCAGTTCCCATGTAACCTGAAGGCATCGCCAGCTGTACCCATAGAACCTGAAGGCATCGCCAGCTGTTCCCGTAGAACCTGAAAGCATCTTCAGCTGTTCCCGTAGAACCTGAAGGCATCGCCAGCTGTTCCCAGTCAGTTTTAGCTTCACATCATGGTGCATTCACTGAACCTCAGAAAGCAGAAACCAACTCCTTTTCTGTGCTGTCAAATCAATACCATAATTGTCTCTTTCTGATGTCCAATTTGTTCCTGAAAGCACCACAGGTTCTCCATCGGTCTCAGTAAAGTGGAATAAAAGCAGCAGTTTATAATGTTAGGTCGTTTTAATTTAATTCTACTTTTTCTGTAGGTGTTTGAAGGCAACATGCGACAGATTTTTATGTTTCAAAAAACTTTATTTGGAGGTAAAAATCAAATCTGACACTTCAATGTTTTGCATCTGCAAACATCGGATTCCATGTTTTTATGATATTTGAATATTTTTTATTTTTTTAATGAATATAAAATCTAAATCTTAATAAACACTGAATGATGAAACGACGCCTGTTTGGTCGATGAACAAAGTTCAGCTTCAGCCTGAAGTTTCTGTTTTCTGGGATTTTATGGAATCACAAGAACTCTGCTACAGCTCGGTGTGTGTGTGTGTGTGTATTGGTGTGTGTGTGTGTTGGTGTGTGTGTATTGGTGTGTGTGTGTGTGAGTCCTGTCTCTTATCTCAGCCCACAGCTGAAGCGACCACGCCCAGCCTCTCTGTATCGGCCGCTCTCATTGGTCGACGCAGACGTCAGCGTCTTGCAGCCGTTGGTTCTGATTGACAGGAAGTCAGTTTTTTTTGTTTTTGTTTTTCCAGGAGTGTTTTTGTTGTTTTTCTTTCCTTCTCGTCTCCAGCAGCTAAAAGTTGACAGGAAACTTTTTCTCCTCATTTTTACATTAAAACATAGAAATTGGAGGAAAAAACGTTTTTTTTTTTCTGGTTTCCTGAAACATTTGAGTTTTTCCACTGAAACGCTGATGAAGTTTAATCAAACTGGCCTCCTTCTCGCCGTCTAGCTGCTGATTGGTCCGGTTGCCATGGCAACAGCAGCTGGATCAAGCAGGATTTGAGTCAGACTGAGACAATCTGTCAATCACATCCTGCTGTGTTTCATCTGGTTTTTAATCCCGTCTTCGTTTCCATCTCAACAGTTTTTCCTTTTGTCCGTATTCTGTCGTTTCTCCTCGCTCTTCCTGTCTCTTCCTCTCACATGCTTCCTAATCTGCCTCCTGCTTCCTTCCTGTTTCATTCCTCAGACCTTCCTGTTTTCCTTTCAAACCATTTCCTCTCTAACTTCCTCCTTTCTTCTCCTGCTCCCTGCTTCCTCTCTACGATTCTTCGTGTCTCTGGTATCCTGACAGACCTGAAGGTGTCTATCGACTCAGCTTAACATTCCTGGAGCAGAGCCGGACCCCGCCGGGCCTCACCGCACCCCGCCGGGTCGAGCCGGGCCCCAGGCCCCTCGCTGCCTCCCTGGCCCCCCGCTGCGCTCTCAGATAAGAGCCCGGGCCGCTGCAGCAACACATCGGTTATTTCTGGAGTTTTATCTGATCTGGAGCAAAAACAAGTCACAGAACCGGAACCACAAACAGCTGAAGCTGCTTTTATCTCGACCTTTGACCTCCAGACGAACCGAATCTGAACATTTCTGCTGAGAAACAAAAAGTTTCAAGACGTTTTAAAGGTTTAAAGACTCTGAGTTTTGCTTTTTAAAAACAGCAGCAGGAGGAGAAACGCCAGTCAGAATCACATCTTCATAACTCAGAGGTTTAGTTTTTCTGAAGAAATGTTTGATTTTGTAAAAATCAATTAAACATCAGAGAAATATTTACAGTGTAGATTAAACATTAATGTAGAGTCAATAAGCAGGAAGGGCAGAGAAATGTATCCTGGGAAAAAGACAGAAACAATCTGACTTTGATGATCTAAAGATGGATGGATGAACAGAACAGAAATTGTAACATTTGATCCCTGATCAATAACCAAATGATCGGTAATCGTCTAGCTGAACGGCTTCCTGCTGCGGCCCGACCGACCCGCAGAACCAGGTTCTGGTTGTGTAATCCGGGAGAAGATGACTCATGTTTCCAGAAATAGAGGAGCCTAGAGAGGCGTTCAGGGACCGTCTGAACTCAGAGCTGTGTTCAGGGACCGTCCGAACAAAGAGGCGTTCAGGGACCTTCCGAACAAAGAGGTGTTCAGGGACTGTCCGAACAGAGACGTTTAGGGACCGTCTGAACACAGAGCCACTCATCCTGAATCAAACGGGCCCAAACTGAAGTGGGAGGAGAACCGGGCCGACCCAACAGAACCAGATCCAGACTGAGATTAAACATTTAAATGAAACCCAAACAGCCGGAGTGAAACCAGCAATCAGGGTGTCTGGTTGCCATGGTAACCACCAATCGGTTTGGACCCGGACGCAAACTGTTTACTGGAGTTTCAGCCGTTGAGACGATTCAGGAAGAGAAAGTAAAAAACTGAACCTGCAGCAGAAACGTTTGTTTTACAGTGTAGAGATAAAACCAAACTAACTGATAAATAATGTTTCACTGAGACACAGAAGTTTGTTTAAAGTGAAAATGTTTTGTTATTAGTGAAATTATCAGCCAGTGAAACTTTTCCATCAATATGAATAAAATATTGACCTAAAATAACATTTAGTATCGACATGAAACTTTATTTATAAGTTTATTTTATTTAAATGTGATCAGAGATTTCCAATAAAAAAAAAAAGATACTTGGTAATATTTTGTGTTTTTACAGTGCAGCTGTCTCAGCAGGTTCAGCTAAAGGTCAAAGGTCAGAGCGGGAAGCTCAGAGGAATGATCTCCACCTCCTCTGCAGGCCTCAGCCGTCAGGTCAAAGGTTAAAGGTCAGGACAGGGTTAAAGTTAAAGCACGGCGGTGGCGGAGTGATGGTGACCCAGTGTGAGTCCAAACTGGGTCACCAGCAGAACCAGGAGCCCAAACAAGCAGCTGGAAGGGTCTAGTCAAAGCCCGGCCCGCTGTTTCAGCTTCTCCTCACTGAGATGAATAAATGAATAAATCTTTCCTTCATGGGATCAGAGCTGCTCCGTTGCTACGGCAACCAGCTCAGGGTTCTGACCAGGAGAGTCCGGGCCCAGAACCAGAACATCAGAGGTTTCCTCTGCAGGAGCCGGCGCCGCGTTTCCCCTCAGAGGCTTTGATGCTGCAGCCGCCTCCGCTTCCTCTGTTTGGACTGAGACAGAACCGGCCAGAACCGGCCCGGTTCTACAGAACCAGACAGAATCAGCCCCGGCCCAGGTTCTGGGTTCTGATGGACCTCCTGAACTTCATCTCTGGATGTTTTCCATTAAACTGCAGTTTCTCCCAGTAAACCTGCTCAGCCGGCGCCGAGGCGTCGGCCATGTTTTTATACTAAAACATGTTAAAGTGACAGAAAATGTAAAAATATTACTGGGTTATTAAATGTTACTGGAAAACATCTCCAGTGAAACAATATTTAAACCACAACTAGTATCAAAAACAACAAATAAAAAAATTAATTAAGATGAATATCAATTATTTTCACTTCTGTTTAATCCAAATGAAGTCAGCGGCTCCATGAGGCCCCCAGGGGCCATAAATGATCATATTAACACAAACCACAGATACATAAATGTAACATTTATTTAATGAGGTTAGCAATGCTGCTGAATTTGATTTAATGGTTTCAGCATAAATAGATTAAAATATTTTAAATTGTTTAACATTTAAATGTAAGATTTTAAGGAGCTGTTTACTTTGTAAAAGTTCAAGCAATATTCATAGTTAGATTGTTTTGTTACCATAGCAACAATCTGATGCTGTGAGTTTAATCTTTGACTTTGAGCTGTTTGTTCATAAATACAAATTAATAAACTGTAATTATAACTGATTGTTTTCAGGTTGGCCAGTTAATCTACTCTCTCTCTCCCAGATTAAATCCAACACAGAAGCTGTTAGCGGTGCTAATGTTTTTAGCAGCAAGAGGGGCCCCTAGGTCAGATTCTGCCCCAGGCCTCATGCAGCCTGGGACCGGCCCTGCAGGATGAGTTCAATCTGCTGCACTGAGATTTAATTTAATGCTAATGTGGCTTTAGTAGCTCTAACATTTCTGTCTGTTGAGTTTTAATAAGAGCCACAGAAACTGTTTTGGTTATATATATATATATATATATATATATAGTTTTTTTTATTTATAATTATTTTCCTAAAAACATAAACAAGGTCTACAATATACTGGGGGAAACCCTGAACTGAGTTCATAAAGTTTCAGTCAGAAATGTTCAAATGTTAGAGTCACATTTTATTAGTTATTAATTCACTTAGAAATATCACACTTTCAAACTACTTATTTAGTTACATATTTGGTTGGCTAACTAAGTATTTAAAGTAACTAAGTATTTAAAGTAACTAAGTATTTAGCTTCAAAATAAATATTTATCTCCCAATGAAGAAGTTAGTTAACTAAATATTTAGTTTAAACTGTTTAGTTTTCTAATATTTCGTTTATAAACTCCATGTTTTTGTTTCTGGCTAAATAATTTAAATCACGTCAGACTGAACTGATGGCCGTCAGTCTGACCGGTCCAACAGAACCCGGTCCAGTTGGTTTTCTAACCGGTTCTGGTTGGATTTCTTTCTGCTTCCTAAAACTACATCTGATCAAACATCGGTCCGGAAGGTTCTGATCCAGATCTGGATCTGTCAGTATCAGGACCGGATCCAGCTCTCACCAGCAGCGGTTCCGTTTAGACCCAGAAACCATTTAGAACCAGAACCGTAAACCCGGTTCGGGCGCTGCTGGTTCTGACCCAGAACCAGCAGCGCCCGAACTTCACCGTGACACCCAGCAGCCCGACAGAACCAGCTGTTTCCATGGCAACCCAACATCATTTTACCCAGAACCGTCCAGAACCGTCCAGAACCGCCCGGCTGCAGAAAACATCGAAACTCCTGATTGATTTTTAATATTTCTGAACATCAGGAAACAGAAACTTTCCTAATAACTTCTGAATTATGAAAAATAATCTGAATAAAAAGCAAAAATCTGACATTTTCAGGAGGATCAAAGCAGAAACAACAGTAATGATGTCATGTTTCTCCAGGAAGCGGTTCGGTCAGCGGACCTGAGCTTCACCAGCAGCTCTGGGTCCAGCAGCGGACCGCAGAGCCGCGGCTCCCCGCTGGAGCTCCACGCGGAGCCGCAGACAGCGGGGATGCTGGAGGAGGAAGAGGAGGAGGAGGATGAAGAGCTGTTACATAAATCCATCCTCCCCGCGTTAATCCTCCGGCTCTCTTCAAGCAGCTCTTTACATAATTTCACAGCATCAGAACATCGGAGCTCCACAGCCTGACGGAGAGCCGCCAGCAGCGGGAGGAGGCAGCCGCTCTGCCCGCTGCTGAGCTCCGCAGCCCGGCGGCAGCGCGAAGGCTGGCCGGCCGGAGGGCGACCGGAGCCGGGGAGGGACGGAGGCTTTCCCCGCTGCTGCTGCTGCGGCTGAACGCTGCAGATAAACACAGGCTGCGGCCCCAACACACACACACACACACACACACACACACACACACACACACACACACACACACACACACACACACACTCACTCATACACACACACACTAACAGTACACATAGCGGTGACCTCAGCAGAGGATCATTCCCGCAGAATCCCGCAGCGACAGAAGCAGCGCCTCACCTGTTCGCGTCCCGCTGAGCAGAACCATCCAGCGGCTCCGGTTCCGACCCAAGACTCCGCTCCTGCTGCTGCTGTTCACTCCCACATATACCGCACGGGCACGCGCGCGCACGCGGTCACAACACGCCCCCCTTCCCCCCCTCATCCGGACTGGCCCACTGCGGGGGAGGAGGGGGGGCAGAAACATGGCGCTGCGACATAAATAATAATAAAATAATGATTATTGATCCGATTCCTCCAGGTTTCAGAACCGACCCGGTTGGATCTCAGGAGCCTTTCAGAACCATCAGAGTCTGAGCTGCTGCTGACCTGCGGGACCAGAACCAGACCAGAACCAGACCAGAACCAGAACCAGAACCAGAACCTGGACCTGGTGACCAGTACCGGTTCCTTTACAACTTCGTTCTTTAACTTTTTAACTTAAAGTTCATATTTAAAAGAAATTAATGATAAAACTCATAAGAATGTTTTGTTTTCTCTTATTTCATAAAAACATTATTTTTAATAATCTTTAATAAAAAAAATTATATAAATATATATTTTATTCCAATGATCTCGAACTGATCTGAATTATTAAAACAACATTTTAGAAACTAATGACCAAAATAATAAACTCCGGTAGTTTTCTAGTTCTATATTTCCTGTCGGGTGGAACAGGCCGGCCTTTGGGCCAGCAGAACCGGGTCGGTGGTTCGGTCAGGGCTTCCAGGTGACCACCTTGATGGCGGTCCGCGCCGCGCGCCGCACGTCCTCGTCCTGCTCGTTTCTCCTCCGCTCCAGCAGGGGGAGCGCTGTGCTCAGGATGACGCGGCCCTCCGGGGCCTCGGACAGCGCCGTCAGGGCCCTCAGGCAGTAGATGACCAGAGTCTTCCTCCTCTTCTTCTGCTCCTCATCCTCCTCCTCAGACAGCAGCTCGAGGAGGACGGGGATGACGCCCAGCTCCAGACACAGGTATTTACCTGGAAGGGGGCGGAGCTTGAGTCAGACTGACGTCAGTTCAGAGAGAAGAGAGAAACTTCTGGATCCTGATCCCGACATTAAAAACTCACTGAATAAAAAACACAAATAATTTTCTATCTGCTGAAACTATTAATAAATATCAGATATAATCAATGGAAATACTTTAGAGAACCAGAATTTGGCCAAAACTTTTTCTTTTACCCCTCCAGGGTCTTTTGTGGCTCTAGTGTCCCTTATGTGACAGCAGGCTGACAGGAAACAGGGAAGGAGAGGAGGGAAGACATGCGGCAAATGTCGTCGGGTCCGGGAGTCGAACCCGCGACGGCCGCGTTGAGGACTGAAGGCCTGCAAATACGGGTCGCGCTAACCGCTACGCCACCAAACGCCCGGCCAAAACTTTTTACTTGCAACGTCTGATGACGTCATTTCAAAAATATTAAATCACATATTTACTCAGCACTTGAGTAACTAAACAGGAAGTGGACCTGAACAAACAGGAAGTGGACCTGAACTGAACAGGAAGTGGACCTGAACTGAACAGGAAGTGGACCTGAACCCAACAGGAAGTGGACCTGAACTGAACAGGAAGTGAACCTGAACTGAACAGGAAGTGGACCTGAACTAAACAGGAAGTGGACCTGAACTGAACAGGAAGTGGACCTGAACCCAACAGGAAGTGGGCCTGAACTGAACAGGAAGTGGACCTGAACTGAACAGGAAGTGGATGTGAACCCAACAGGAAGTGGACCTGAACTGAACAGGAAGTGGACCTGAACCCAACAGGAAGTGGACCTGAACTGAACAGGAAGTGAACCTGAACTGAACAGGAAGTGGACCTGAACTGAACAGGAAGTGGATGTGAACCCAACAGGAAGTGGACCTGGGCGGATGATGACGGTGTTCATGATGACTCCGGCGGCGTTGGTCTGAACGTCCAGGTTCCTGTCATGCAGCAGAACCAGAAGATTGGAGAGGATTCCCTGATCGCAGACCTGCTGCTTCCCGTCAGCAGGAACACTGGATGAGACGACACACACACGTTAACACACACACATGTTAACACACAATAACACACTAACACACATTAACCCCCCCGCCTGTTGGGCCCGTTCTCCAGCCGGACCTGAGCGCCATCAGGGCGGCCGCCGCCTCCCTGCGGATGCTTGGGGAGGTGTGTGTGAGCGTCTGGCCCAGGACGCGGACGCCGTCGGAGGCCAGAGCCGGCAGAGGGTCCAGCCTGGAGCAGGAGGTCAGGGTGGAGAGGAGCAGCTCCTGCTCCTCCTCCTGCTTCTCCTGCCGCAACTCCTCCAACTGACACAACTTCAGCATCAGCTTGTGGACCAAAGAGAGCAGAGCCTCAGCGCCTGCAGGGGACAGACAGGAGGACGGACAGGAGGACAGATGCTCTCAGTGAGGGCTAGGGTTAGCCGCGTTGGTGCTGCAGCGTTGATGCTGCGGTCTTGGTGATGCAGCGTTGGTTTACCTGCAGGCATCTGAGCCAGGCTGCTCAGCACCCGGTGGGCGTTGGTCCTGCAGGAGGCCGACGGGTCGTCCATCAGGTCGGAGAGCGGAGTGAGGAGGGAGGAGGCCAGCAGAGCCGACCTGAGGAACAAACGGAGGATGGAGGCGCCCCCTGCTGGCCAACCCAGTTACAGCAACAACTAACCTCTAAAACGTTTCTGCTTCATTTCAAAATATTTATTTATTTGTTTGTTTGTTTGTTTGTTTATTTATTTGTTTGTTTGTTTTTTAGGCTTCTTGATCTGAGTTCGAATTTCGTACCACAAACATATTAATATGAGCTGATATGATAATAAAATAATCCTCATCATCATTGAGAAATCAATTTTTTACTGTAAATGAAACTAAAGTTGTTTTGAGAGAAACTGTTTGTGCAGAAATTAAAATAATTTTGTGTCAATTTGCTTTTATTTAAGATTCAAGTAATTTTAAAAAAATGAAAAAATAAACTGCAAAAAATGTGAAAAAATAAAAATCTTGCTATTTTTGTTTGTTTTAATATTTTTTCAGACTTCTTTGAGATGTTATTTTTTCAATATTTAAAAAATAATTCCTAAGATATTTGGAAATACATGGAATTTAAAAAAAGAAAGTTCCTCTCTAAATGTTTTTGTTCAAAGTTTTTAAATGTAAACTTTTGTTTTCTCCTTGTCAAAATGTTGAAACAGTTTTCATAACCCAGTGAATTATTTCACTGAACGAAGAACAAACATGAATATTTACAGATAAATCAAACATTTTGACAGTTTCATGTTGATCATTTTATCCCAGGAACAGAAAACTTCCCAAACTTTATTCTGTTACTAAATAAGTTATTAAAGAAGTTTTATGTTTGGTTTCTTGTTATTTTGTTCCATTTTCTTTTTAAAAACCAGATTTTGCTCATAACGTTTTCATGTTTCCTCTCCAGGCCGTGCGGCTGGTCCTCCTGGACTTCTGACCTCTGACCCCTACCTGCCGATGCTGTGGTTCATGACCAGTTGCAGCAGCTCGCAGGTTTTGCTCCTGACTGCAGCATCCTCGTCCTGCAGCAGAACCTGCAGCTGCTTCAGGAAACCTGCAGCGAAGGACAAACAGGCCGGACCGTGAACGCACCATTCTGCTGCCTCCCCGGTTCCGGTTCGGCCCGCTCACCTCCAGTCACCGTCTGGTACAGCCGCTCCGGCTCGTGGACCAGGTCGCAGAGTGACGTCAGAGCGCGCACCTTGTGGGCGGGATCTTGGACCTGCAGCTGCTCGAACAGCTGCGGGACGGCGCGGCGGCCGAACGCCACCGGGGCCCGGTTCGGGTCCATCACTGCTGTTGTCATCGGAACCGCGTTTCCCTGCTTTAAGTCCTCTGGTTGGACTGACGCCGCTGTTGCCTAGTAACAGCGGGTAAACATTGCTGCTGCGTTCAGGGACCGCAGGGAAAACCCGTCAGTTCAGAGTCTGATGGTCAGTGATCACTAGATTTATTATTGATTTATAGATTATTGATCAGCTCTGGTTGCATTTCTTTAGTGTTATGTGTGACTCTGAGGCGCCACCTGCTGGTGAAAATATCAGAGTTAAAATATGACAAAGAACAAAACTTTTCTGAAATGTTTCAGAATTAAAATCATCATTAATTCCTTAAAACAATCACAAGTTCTGTTCATCCATCAGTTCTCTGTTTTATAATCTGTGTGATTTTTTATGTCTTATAAATCAAAATGAATTATAAAAATGTAATTCTCTAAATAATTTGAATCAACGAGTTAAAATTACATTTATTTTCCCTTTGGCATCAGTAAAGTATCTTGTTCCAGTGAATGCTGAACAGTTATCGCCTCTAAAATTAATAATCCTCCTTTTAATTATTGAGCTATTCTTAAAAATGTACATTTTATGAATTTCTTCATCATTATTTCCAGAAATTTTCTCCCAGATTGAAAAGTTTCCCTCAGGTTGTTTATTTGAGCTCAGCTTTAATCACAGCATGTTTATTATATTTATTATATTATATTTATTATATTATATTATATTTAATATATTTATTATGTTTATTATGTTTAATATGTTTATTATGGTTATTATATTTATTATATTTAATATATTTATTATGTTTAATATATTTATTATGTTTATTATATTTATTATATTATATGTTTATATATTTATTATATTTATTATATTATTATTTATTATATTATATATATTAATATATTATATGTTATTATAATATGTTTATTCTATAGTATATATATATATTGTATATATAATATTATATTTAATATTTATTATGTTTATTATGTTTAATATGTTTATTATATTTATTATATTATATTTTATATAATTATATTTAAATATTATTATGTTTATATGTTTAATTGTATTATAGTTATAATTAATATTTTATGTTTATTATGTTTATATATTTATTATGTTTATGTTTTTTTTATTATATTTATTATTTATTATATTATTATGTTAATATATTATTATATTTATTATGTTTTTATATTTATTATATTTAATATTTATTATGTTTATTATGTTTAATATATTATTATGTTTATTATGTTTATATGTTTAATATATTATATGTTATTATATTTTATATATATTTATTATGTTTATTATGTTTAATATATTTAATATGTTATTATATTTATATTATTATGTTATTATATTTATTATATTTAATATATTTATTATGTTATTATGTGTAATATATTATTATGTTATATATTTATTATATTATTATGTTTATTATATTTATTATATTTAATATATTTATTATGTTTATTATGTTTAATATATTTATTATGTTTATTATATTTATTATATTTATTATGTTTATTATATTTATTATATTTAATATATTTATTATGTTTATTATGTTTAATATATTTATTATGTTTATTATATTTATTATATTTAATATATTTATTATGTTTATTATGTTTAATATATTTAATATGTTTATTATATTTAATATATTTATTATATTTATTCTGCTTTAGAAATCTTTTCCAGAAACGCTCAGAGTGAAAACATGAAGAAATGGTTTCTGCCTCGTTCATAATCATATCAGGACTTTCCTGGTGATGAAATGTTCAGTTAAATGAATAAATATTCATGTGGATCATAAATTGTTCCTGCTGAATGACTGTAGAGATGAATGTTTGTTACATCATCCGCTGGTTTATTAAGGAAAATATTCATTTTAAGGTAAATCTCACTTTAATTATCGATTAATTCAAATTCCTGAAACTCTGTTCAACTGAAATGTTTCTGCAGAATCCAGTTTGATGTTTAATCAAATATTTTCTTCATGCAGGTTGAATCAACTAAATTATTCTCACTTAAAATGAGTAATTATTATAATTCACTAATATGAGTTTGTTCAGCCATTAGACGACTGATTTTTATGCATAATTTGAAATAATTATCTGGGTTAAATTACAGAATTAAATTATAACAAATAAATATTTTAGATTAATTATCTATCAGAACTTAAACAAAAGTTTAGACAATTTTTCTCTTGTTGCTAAACTTGATACATTTCTGAGTTAAAACTAAAACAGTTTTTTATCTTTGATACTTTAGTTCAGAATCTGAAAAACTTTATTGTCATGTGAGAAAACACACTGTAAAAAATATCAACTCTCAAAGGCAATGCAAAGAAATAAATAATAATAGATAAGAAGTCACCTTCCTAAAATAATGATGAAGCCATTTTGTGCCTAAAGAAAACAGAAAACTGTGTTTTGTCAGGAAGATGATTTTCAAGCTAAACTACTTTCACATTTTTTAGTGTTCATACAAAAGGTGTATGAAAACATTCATATATTCAAACAGATAAAAATGATCTTAAAATGTAAGAAATATGATTAGACAGAAAAACACATAAAGACATCAGAGTTATTAAAAAATAAGAAAAGCTGCAGAAAAGAGCGAGGTGCTTCAAACTGATCACAAACATTTATGAATTATTGCAACATAAACAGGCCCAGTGTTGTTTCTGTCTGTGGGAACTTTCCACGGATTTCCACTCATTTCTGAACCAAAACTCAATTCACCTTTTAGTCCCAAACAGAACCACCGACCCAAAACAGCGTTTCCCCTTATGGGACCCATCAGGGGCGTGGGCCCCAAAACACTCACACACACACACACACACACACGCACACACACACACCCACACACACACCCATATCATCAGCAGTGGTGAACACGATTAAACTCCGTTATTTTTTAGAATCCTTCATTATAATTTTAGTTTATTGCGTAAAACGAGTTTCTGGTTTTCTTCAGGATTCTTTCTGCAAACACTGAGCGCATTTCTAAAGAATCATACGAAGCAGCTTGTGTTACCTGCAGATTCTTCCTGTAAATCCTCAGTTCCTCTCTCCAGTAAACATCAGAAAACATTACATTTAATTAACATTAAATGAAACATCAGAAGATGTTGCAGCATCAGAGGAACGCGGTTTGGATCAACAGGATTCTCTGAAACTACCACTGAAGTTGTGATGCAGGATTGTAAACTGTAATTGTGTGAACCCAGCGGCTCTCACGTCCCAGAGCATCATGGATCCACCGCCGTTTGGTTTTGGTCTCATCTCTGACATTTGGTGGAGTTTCTCTGGCAGCCATGTTTCCTCCAATGTTTCCGTCTCGTTGGTCTCTGAAGAGCCAAACCTCCAGATTCTGCTTTCAGATGAAATTATTTCTGGATTTTCTTTCCCGGTTGATGCTAAAGGTTTTTATCTACCTGATGTTTGTTTGGTTCGGCAGAATCCCTCATTTAACATTTTATTTTAGAGTTTGAACTCTGACCTCAGTTCCTTAGATTTATTTTTATCTCCATTTCCTGTTTTTACACTTCACATACTTTTTTCACAAATCATAGAAAATCTTTTGATTCTCAGAAACATCAGATCAGCTCTGAAAGGTGGAGGGTCAGAAACTCCCTGACCTTTTATTGACCTTTTGCTGATTAGAAGGTCAGTAAAAGGTCACAGGGTCGTGACCCCAGGTGAGGCTCTCTGACTAAATGCTCCTGTTGAGCCTTCAGTCAGGCTGACCTGCAGCTTTGCTCTGACATGAAGCTGCAGAGGAAACTGTGATATTTCTAACATCCATCATCATCATCATCATCATCATCACCATCATCAGGACAACCCATCCAGGTTGAACTATGACCTGCAGCCATGCAGAGTTAAAGACTTGGAGGAAAATGACTTGTGAACATTTAAGAACTGACACGAAGAAATGAATCAAACTTTTTATTAAAACAGTGAAGCTTTCAGCTGATCCAGATTAAATGACAGACATCATCATGTGTTAACATTAATAATAAATAGTAATGCTGACATGATTTATGGCAGTAACTGAACCCCGCAGCAGTTTGATGATATTTATGGTCATTTCTCGACCTCCAGGCTGAATGCTGGACCTTCTCTCTGCTCATTGGTGCTGAAGCTGCCGGACGCTGATGGGAGATTCTGCTGGTTCTTCACAGCATCGAAGAATGTTTGGCAATCGTTTGTGAAGTTTCCCTTTTCCTCTGACTTTAATACTTTGAACTTTTCTGAAATCTTAGCCATCTCTTTGAACTGATCCTTAAAATATCTCTCCTGCCACTCACTGATGGTTCTGTACTCTCTAACTAGGAGTTCAGCGAGCTTCTCCATGTTTCCTCCTGCTGCGCCTCTGAATCCTCTCAGCGGTTTGTTCAGCCAGGTTCCCCCATCAGCCATGGTGATGTAGTTTGGGTCGAACCAGAACCTCTTGTCCTCCATGCTCAGAGCCATGAGGGTCAAAGGAAACGTCCGGAAGTTTCTGGCCGATTCACTGATGACTGAAGCTGTGAAATACGTGGTGCACCAAGCTTCCCTCTCTGAAGACGGGATATACGCCATCTCTCCGAGGAAAATGTTTTTGAAATACTGAACACATTTGTTCGAGTGTTCTTCTTTTTCACTTTTTCCTTCAACAGCAGGTCTTATATCTCGGTAACTTTCCTTGTTCATTTGCTTATTGATATTTTGTTTGATGTTATCAACAGAGTCAGATTTCTTTTTCTTGTCCAGCTTCTTTCCAACAGGAAACACATAAAGACTTTCAGGGTCGACTTCATAAATCCAGTTATTAACCATCAGATGTGTGACTTGATTCTTTTCATTCTTTGCAAAGTGATGGATGATGTTTCTGATGTCACTTCCTGTTTGGATTGCAAAACATTTTTTCAGAATTTTGTTTTTTTTGTTATTATCTTTTTCTTCAAACTCAATAACTGTTTTGAATTTTCCATTGTTGTCTTTCTTTGTTTTTTGTTCTCCAATGATAAAAACTGATGGGTCTGAATCTTTTTCACAGAGTTCTTGTGGTTTTATTTCTGGTGGACCTGGATGAAAGAATCCCCACGTCAAACTTTCAAGGATCCTGAAAGTTTCCTTGAATTTAGTTGGTTCATCAAGACCTGAAGGAATTTCCTTATAAACTTCTGGATCAATGAAGCTCTTTGGTTCCTCTTTGTCGAGATGCTTATTGTTGTTTCCCTTTTTGTTTCTTCCGTCGCCCAGCAGCGCCGTCTGATTGGTGGGAACTTCCTGCCCGGTGCGGCGGCGGTCGTCCCTCCTCCTGATCTCTCCGGTCCGGCCGACGGTCAGAACCAGCTTCTTGGTGTGATCTCCAGATCTCCACCGCGCTCAGTCCTGACTCAGGACGTCTCCCGTCTCCGCCACCTGGACGGCGGTCTTCCACAGGTGCAGCTCCGTCTCCAGGCCGGCTTCGTGCAGCGTCTGCAGCAGAGCTGGTGGGAAGCGGCGGTCCGATCCCACGCCGCAGGCCACCACTGCAGTGGTTTGGATCTTCTGGCCGATCCTGGAGGCACTTTGGATGATCCTGGCCACGTCTCTGTAGCTGTACCCTGATATCCTCATCTCTCCTGAAGGCTCTCTGGCTCCGTGACCCACCAGAACCAGGCTGCTGCGTTCCGACAGAGGCGCCGCCTGACCTTTGACCTGCCGGACTCTGTGCTGGGGACGGACGGCGTGAAGCGAACTGACCGCTGGATGTTTGTGGTAGAGAGAAGCTGCAGCTGTTCTCACCACCTCATCGTCTGCTAACATGACGATCTGCTGCTGGTCAAACTCTACCAGGGGACCATCTGGGCTCGGGGCGGTTCTGGAGGTTCTGGAAACCGGGTCGGCTTCATGCGCTGCTTGATCCATCTGAGGGTTCTGCTGGTCGGGTTCTGACTCACAGACTGTCTGGTTGTAGAGGAGCTTTCTGCTGACCGGGAGACCCTGCTGCGGTTCCGACCCGTTTTTCTGCCCGGTGTTTCCGTCTGATGGGTCGGTGCTGCGGGTCGGAACCAGAACTTCCTGTGTGCAGCTGGGAGAGATCTCTGCAGCGCTTTGCAGCTGGTCCGCCATCGTCTGCTGGTCAGAACCAACCAAGAAGGCGTCCAGAACCTGGAAACCAAACAAGCTTTGGTCAGAACACAGGAAGGTTCTGCTGCGGTTCTGGACGGGATAAACCATCAGGTAAATACACAAAAACATTTAAATAAAAATGATTATTTTTATCTTAATTTAGTTTAACTAATCATATTTTAACTGATTATTTAAAATAAGTGCATGTAAAGTTTTTCACCAGGTTATAATAAATTTATTTTTGTAAAAACTTCATTTGTTGTGAATTTTGCTGCATGAACAAACTGAACAGGTTTTTATTTTTTACCGTGTCGTGCAGGAAAAGATAAAACATTATGGATTTACATTAATATATTAAAATAAATAAAGTTATATTGTTTTAAAGTTCTTTTTATGTCTATTTTGTTTAAGTTAAAGAAAAATGTCTTTTAATAAACCAGAAACTTTATTTGCTGCCACCTACAGGAATTTGACAGTAACAGCAGGTTTACAGTCAGTAAATAAACTTTATTAATATTTTATAAATGTTGTACACAAATACAGAAACATGATTAATATAAAACAATAAGACAATAAGAACAGCTGATAAAAACAGAACATGTTTACACGTCATGTTTCTATAATTTAAACTCTGAGATTAAGTTTTATTAATATTATTCTCTAACTCTACATGTAAAATGTTTGTTTTCTTTTCTAAATAGTAAAAACTGACATAATAATGAATGAGGCAAATAGAAAAAGTAAATAAAGTGCTTTTATTTTGAATACTGGATTGCAGGAAGTGTCCTTGGTAAACGGCCTGAGGAGTTTTTCATCAAGTCCAGAGGACTCCAAACATTCACACACACACACACACACACTTACACACACACACACATCCACACACACACACACACACACATTTACACACACACATTTACACACACACACACACACACACACACACACATTTACACACACACACATTTACACACACACACACACACACACACACACATTTACACACACACACACACACACACACACACATTTACACACACACACACATTTACACACACACATTTACACACACACACACACACACACACACACACACATTTACACACACATATACACACACACACACACACATTTACACACACAAATTTACACACACACACACATTTACACACACACACACACACACACACACACATTTACACACACACATTTACACACACACACACATCCACACACACACACACACACACATTTACACACACACACACACACACATCCACACACACACATCCACACACACACACACACACACATTTACACACACACACACACACACATTTACACACACACACATCCACACACACACACACACACACACACTTACACACACACATTTACACACACACACACATTTACACACACACACACACACACACACACACATACTTGTTTTTCCCGAAACGTGAGGACTTGTTTTGGCGAGTGACTAGGTGGTTACACGTGGGGACCCAACTTTCTAAATGAGCTAAAGGCTTGGTTTTAGGTTTGGATTTTTTTTAGGGATATTGGAACATGAAATATAATCTTTAACATAAAAATTAATCAAATTTAGAAAATCAAAAATCTGTCAGGTTTTTGGCTCCATGTGGGGACATGTCCATCACCAACTACCACCAGGTGGCACTGTGTAATTTTTGGGAACACAGTTTGTCAAATATGAGCAATCCTAGTTCTTTTAAGTCAATAAACTGTGTTATATCAGATTTGTTTTTGTTTAATGTTATTTTTAAGTGCCTGGTAACATGCTTAATGCCAACCATCAATAATGGACTACATTTTCTGGTTCTATGTGAACCATTTTATTGCATAACTTACAGTATCTTGTTGCAAAAAATATACATACAATCCAACATGCATGTACTAAAATGAAATGTATTCATTGATATGTATCAATAAACATGAACATACAGTATGCATACATACTTGCATTACAAAACTTGACTGCAGCTGTCTCAAAACTTCAAAACCGGCAGAAACTCCAAACAGAATCGGCGTGGTAATGGCACTAACAAATGATCCGTTTTCTTTCACAGTAACAAAAAGGTCAACGCTTACCTTCTTTTGAAAGTCTCTCGTTTTAATGCATCTATGCGATTTTTCACATAGAATTTAATCCCTTGCCATGTCCTGTCCTTGAGGGCTACTGGTGAGGTTTCAATGCACTTCATACACTGGGCTTTCCCAGGAACCTTTCCAGAGTCAATACAGTCCATGAGTGTTTTCTCCACTGCCTGGATTTCTTCTTGGTTCCACTTCAGTCTCTTCTTTTGTGGTGGGCCTGAAAATAATTAGGGGCACTTTTAAGTGTTCTTCAATGAAAAAATGTTTCAGTCTGTATGACAGAGCAAGTTATAAAGCTATCATGAAAACATTTCTTTACTACAGCTGTAGTAAAGCATTATTTCATATTTAAGGGTCAGCTGTCAGCTCCAATAGTTGTCACTGTTGAAGCTGACAACTGGTAGTGAGAGAACACATAAATCTCCCCATCCTTTATAGAAGTATCAGCAGGTACAAGAGAGAATTAATTGTACAAAATACTTCACAAGCATAAATAATTAAGGTCAAGGGGATGTTCAAAAAATACGACAAAATTGTTTAAAATATCATCCATTTCAAAAACACTTCACCAAAAGGACGATTTTGAGTGATTTGATGGTGGCTGGAGACTCGGTGAGCCTACGTTAAGAGAGCATCAACATAAGCGGGGCTCTCTAATGGATAAAACTTAAATCTCCCTTTGTCACAGAGTCCAAACTGGGAAAACTCGCAGGGCCTGATAAGTTCTCCTAGCACTATAGGTTTTGGAAATATTTTATAGGTGCAGTTAAGCAGAAAGATTAAAATAATCACCCAAACTACCTTTGATCAGTCTAGTTAGTTTGCTGTTTGAAGACAGTTCAAGGTGGCAATAAGAGAGAAGGGGGAGAAGAAGTAAAACCAAACTTTTGCTTGAGGGTATGCAGTCAAATGAAAATTGAGCTATTCTAAAGTTTTATATGTTGAGATATCATGTAATCCTCATGAGATTATAAAATGAGGAAGCCTAATTTTGACACCACACAGACAGTGCTGTGAAATGTTCATTATTTACCCATTTGTTTAGTTCAATAAAAAAATTAAGGAAATATTGGAAATAGGTTTACACCTGATAATGTGAAATATTCAATGAACACTAAATGTGTAAAAAATAACTAAAGGTTTACATGTTCTCAAGCCTGGCTTGCAGGAGGAACATTCAGTTGAGACATTAGACCCGGTGGTTATAATTTCTTTATAATAAAAATTTGCAGTCAGATAAATTCTTCAGTTTGAAAGATGTGTCTGGCAACATTTTTAAAGCTTCTGCTCATTGATAATCTCCAAGGAGGAAGAGAAACTACCGTTAGTCGTGTTGGAGTTGCCAGAGACTTCCATGTCTGCCAGTACCTCGTCATCTGACCTCTCTGTTAAACCAAAGAAATCTCAAAATATATCTGACTTGGACAAAATTATCAGTTACAGAGTACATTGAAAATTTGTATAAATGACAGAACCCAAAAATGACATACATGAAAAAGAGTAATGATAGAGGACAGTGGCCTCTAAAGGTTCAATATTTATCAGAAATCTACAATCTCATTTTCTTCACGCTTATAAATATTCTTACCTTTTGCTGAGGGCAGATCATTGCTTTGTCCAACTTCAGTGGTGCATCTCCTGGTCACCCCAAATTGACCTAAACAAAGGTATATTAAGTAAAAGCGTATTCAACAGTGTAAGCAGTCAGTATGTTTACTTTATACAAGCATTTCAAATAATTAGCTTAACAGTTTAACTTTGTACTAATTTCTTAACAGCACTAAATCAAAAGCTGCTGGTATTGTAATTATCTAATTTTTACCGTCAACATTTAGTTTGGCCCTGTTAGCAACACTTTTTAAAACATTTCTCCTTTTATGGATGAAACTATCAGACTCATTTCCATGACCTGTATCTATCCATCAAATGTAAAAAAAAAAAAAAAAAAAAAAAAAAAGATCTTGTAATGGAAACGGCACTTATTTGAAAAAACTTCTTAATGTCGAGTAAACCATTTTTATAATTCCAAGAGGTGTTTTTTCAGGGGATTCGATAATCCCCAAATTCACTAAAGTGTCATGGAAGCACTTTTTCACATGTCCACATCCCTGGCAGTGATGGATGTGATATAGTCAGTCAACTTAATGTCATAAAATCTGGTTTCCAACTTCCAGGTGAGAAACAAGATGGCAACAGCTTAACCTTGTGGTTTTCTGACAATTATTCTAAAAATCTACTTTATGTAATCGAAATATATTATATATAATACACTAGAGAGTAAGTTAAAATGCCTAAGCACAAATCTAAAAGTGCACTGCTGTCTTGACAACAGATTGTACAAAAGGCAGAAATCAATGTATTTGTGATTCCTCACCATTTTCTACTTTTTTGTTGCCATCCATATCTGGTGATCTGGAAGATGAAGTACCAGCATCCCTCTCAGCTGAGTCAACCTCTTCTTCAGTGTCTGATCCACTGTCCACAGACATTTTTTCTGGAAAATGAAGTAACAAATATCCATCATATTAAACTATGAAGCATTGCATATGCTGTCAGCACAGTCTTAGCGCTTTTCCTTGTTCTATGGCCATTCAAGTGAGCAATTTACAATGGGAAATTATGATTGAATTTCCCAAAGATTAAAACAAGCAAACAAAAAAACTACAAGAATTCGAATATGTAATATAAAAAATGCCTGCTGAGCTACTTCTTCCTACTGTTGTCAATGTCTGACACTCAAACTTTTATAGATGTCATCTTTTTTTTTTTATTTACAAAGTCAAAATCAAAATAAATAGAACGTGCCATGCCAGGGGGTCAAATTAAATCTTCACAAAAAAATATACCAATTTACCTTGTGGATCAATGCTGATTTCATCCAGATTTCGTCCTTTGAAGTGGGAGAGCTGTCCTCTTTCTAGTGCCAGCAACACTTTACTGATTTTTGCCAACTGTAATGTCCCTTCAGGCAATCTATAATACTGACGATGAACTCTAATGTCATGGCCAAGGAAGTCAGCTAGGTCGTCCATTTCATTGTCCTTTAGGTTAAGTACCTTTGACATGGTGGCCATGTGCTTCCTCAGTTTGGTTGAGGACAATGCTCCAGGGTGTTTTGCTCCACAGTTTTGAGCCATCTCACGAATAATATCCGATCCTCTGAAGTGATTGAGAGTCTGTGGTCTCCCGAACATGTATGGATTCTCATCCAATACATCACAATTGCGGCGATTTTGGACAAGCAACTCCATTGATGATGCCATATTAGGAGTTAGGAGAATGGGAACCTTTCGGCCACGTTTGCCTTTTATCTCAATTCGCTGGAAGTGTTTACACAGCTTCTTTTCAAGTTCTGACAAAGCAAGCTCCACATCTGGATGGGTGACAGAGGTATCTCTCAAGGTGAAAGCGTTCAGTGGCATCTTGGATACTTCTCCCTCTCTTCTCCGGTTGAATATTATCACCTCACAAAGCGTGATCTTGGCAAGTTCAGCCCAGTTCTTCTTTACAGCTTCTTCCTTCAGGTTCCTCTGGCACTCCATCCTTTTTGTGTCAAGATACTGGTGCATTTTCCTAACGTCTTCAGCAAAGGGAATAAGCTGAGGAGCATTCCACTTAGCCTCATTCAAAGTCCTAAGAGCATGGGAAGAGACACACTCGCTCCATCTGGTCTCACAGATTTGTTTGAAAATTCGCACATTGTGAATGGTATTCTCATCGCCTGAGATCATAGCCTCACATTCAAGAACATTTGCCACTTTCTTGAGGTTGTGACCCAACTTGAGTGCTAAAGATGGCGTTTTGAAGACGTTTGTTCTTTCATCCAAGCCAGCCACTTTCTTAACTGCATCTATAACATGAGGGAAGTTAGCTGGCACAAAGAAGTCTGGGAGCGTCTCCAACTTGCCATCTTTCTTCCCTTGCAGAACAACTCGTGCGGTTTCGCGCATCTTCTGTCGGATGTATTCGTGTCTTGTAACATCTTGACCATGTTTGTTGAACAAATGTTCTCCAAATTTCAAGATGCACTTCTCACTTTGGACAACTTTTGCTACATCATCATGGTGCATGTCATGTATTAGTTTCCAAAACTGTGCATTGACGCTGTCTGGTACTGGCTCTGCATATTTGCAAATGGCTTGGACTCGAGATGTTCCTGGCTTCAGTCCTGTGACTTTTTGACTGAGATAACACCTCTGCATATGCCTCCACAAGGATTTCCGCTTGAGGTAACCCTCGCAGTTGATGCAATGCAAGTAATCACCAGCTTTTGCAGATTTAGTGCATTGTTGGCGGGGAATGAGCATTCCTTTTCCCTCTTTAATGACTTTATTATTATGGGCACGGTTTCCTTTGTTTCTTATCAAGGACAACTGCAGCCGTCGTTCTCTAGAACCTTTGGGACATTTCAGTGCACTTTCCACTTCTGGTGTATCACTGTGTTTTGCTTCTAGATGACGTGCCATTTTGCTGTAAGGTTTGCTACAAAATGCACAAAAGTACCTTTTATTGTAAGCCCTACTGCCATCTCCCTTCTTCTTCAAGGTCATGACTGTCACATCAAGTGAAGAAGATTCTCCAGGATCTTTTGCATCAGTTGAAGAAGATTCTCCAGGATCTTTTGCATCAGTTGAAGAAGATTCTCCAGGATCTTTTGCATCAGTTGAAGAAGATTCTCCAGGATCTTTTGCAGTCAAGGAACTAGAAGTGGTCACACGCATTCTCTTAAGTGGTTGGACTTCCAGAGAAGAAGTATTTTTCTGGGCTCTTTTCTTCCTCTTCTTGAGCTGTTTAACGTCTACTGAACTGTCACTGTCGTTTAGACTGCCACTCTCAGATTTCTCAGAATCGGGAACATACTCTTCCTCAGTGATGTCAGAACTTGATAGAGATGCTTCTGAGTAGCAAAGCATTTGTTTGTTTAGCTAAAATTATTTTTTTTAAAAAGAGAGAAATTACTTTCAGATTATTTCTCAAACATATAAACAAATCAGAAGAAGTTAAATATGTACAACTAGTTTTAAAAAGTTCATTAAAAAAGAAATACTCCCAATACTAGTATGATTTCTTTTAAATTTTTTTGGTGCTTGTTAGCTCAAATGTTTTTCCAACATTTTTAAGCATCCTCAAAAAGTGACAGATTTACCAGCACATGGCGACTAACTGAGTTCTTGGATAGTTTGGTTTTAAATACTACAAAAAAATAGAATTTCTAACCTAAGTGAGTCTTAACATTAGGTTGGACTATGATATTTATAAATAAACTTACAATCACACTGTCAGTTCTTGTAAGCTCAGGCACGCTCATGTCCCCTTCAGTTGGTGTTGGACCAAGGATGATGGTATCGTCGCTCTCATCGGATGACTGTTTTGACTCCAAAAAATTATAAGTTTAACTGTTAAAATGTGTCCATGCCTAAATGAACTGTTACAATTTAATACAGAGCTACAGTTAACTTCTACTGAATCAAGGTATTTAGAAATCCCAAAGATGTCACATATTAACAGCACCAAAAGTGCACAGGCTCCTTCAGATTACACTGGAGATTCTGCATTTCATGGTGTATAATATGACAGCGCAGTACTTAATAGAGTGGGTGAGAGGATAAATAAAGCAAATGCCTTGCTTACAGATTTAATACAAACCATGAAGTGATCCACCCAGATTTGTTACAAATATACCTAAAGCTAATATTCTGCTGTGTTCAAATGTGACAGTTAAAAATCAGACACCATGGCCAATTACTTTTGGATTTTGGTATCCATTACCACCTAATCTAACCTACTAAATTTAGATTAAATGACACTGAAACTATGCACATTTATTTTATACTTCAACTTGACAGGCCATTGGAATTTCATAGACTGGAAGATAATAAATGCTTCAGAGTATTTTGGGTTTAGTCCTGATTAGTCCATGTCTGGGTCTCTGGGAAGCATCTAGTGACAACTTGTATTGTAATAGACACTAAATAAATTTGAATTGACTGACAAGGTGAGTCCCCCTCAAAGAAAGCTCCTGTGCACAGTCTAAAGTTTCAGGTTACATGATTTTGCAAAGCAGCCAAATACCACCAAATGTATTTCTTCTCTGATAAGCATCGTGACGTTGGACACTTGAAATCTTGTAATAACTGACAGTATTTTTGTTTCACAAAACTTTTAAAAATTGAAAGACGTTTTTATCCAGCATTAAAGATAGCTATGAATTTGTGTTGATTACATAATTATAGTAAGTATTAAGAAATTTGCAAGAAGATTTTCTTGATATTTTTACAATAATACTGTCAAAACAGCTCAAGCCACACATACAATGGTACATTTACTAACAGTTCTCATCTCTGGGTACATCAAGAAAAAGGTGAAGCAAAACTAACCATTAAGCCCTTCTGATGGAGAAAAGACGTGTTCTCCCTCACTTCATTTGTTGCCTTTGTGACGAGCTTCTTGTGATGAGCCTCACATTTATTGTGATGGGCTTTAAGTTTCTGCAGGCGACGAGCTTGACGTGTTTGATCCTATAAAACACAGAAAACAAGCATTGTAAATGTCCACATCTGTGAAATTAAACAAATTGGAGACACAGGCCCCAGATGGAACTGGCACCTGACCACATTGAGAATGATGCATCCAGGTGAAACTTTAAGTCAAGAATCAGCAACTCCCAGGGTTTAGGGGTTGCTACAGCACACTTCATTCAAATCAAATCATTCTCCAATAGCTTGTTATAAAACATTTGTTAATGATCCATTAATTTGAGTCAAGTGTGGTGGAACAGGAAAACATCTGTGCAGGACATCAGCCTTTATAATCAGTTAAAATAAGTAGAAGTGAATCACTGGGGTATTAAAACATTTTCACAATATTTTGAAAATCTGAGAATTCTTAACAGGCCTGATTTCAGTCATCATCTATGATCCAGACATGTTAAACACAAGGTGCCAACTTGGATGGAGACATATTGTCAAGATACAGCATTCCTCCCAAACTCAATACGACAAGCTTATATCAAAATGATCTTTTTCAAGAATTTCTCTGCATAACATTTTTGCCACTTCTCTACAGCGAAAATAACTTTCACCACTGTAGGATTTGTAAATACTAATGCACATGTTCATTGGTGAAGACAACTGGGCAGCAACTTTTCCAGACTTTAATTTAGAACAATATTTAAATTAGCTATGCAGTATGAAGAGTACATGTGAGCTAGAATGAAACTGAAATACTGTCACATCCTTTGAACTTATTCATAGGCACACTTACCATTTGCCTCTGCTCTGGATCAAGCCCAAATGTCTCATCTGTAGCTGAAATTTAAAAAGAAAAAAAGTTAATATCACCTTAAAACAATTCAGAGGCTCTGCATCTCCTATATTTGGTCTTCTCAAAATATTTTTGGGTCTTATCACTAGGTTACAAATGTTAAATTTGGGATTAGAAATAAATATCCGACCTTCAGTATTCAATAATTTCAGCAATTCTTTAAAATTTCTAACTTTTTCAATTTAATACTCAAGATTGGAACAACTAGACTAAGGGTTATTAAATAAAATTATCAAAGTTATAGCAAGTCAACAATGGTCGAATGCAAAAAGGAAAGCAGTTGACCTGGGTTCTACCAAAGCTTCCCCCCAACACAAATCTCTATTTCCTTGGACATTTAGAAACAACTGGCATTTCAAGTAAAATCACCGACAGATGTGCTGAGCCTTTTCTTTGTTTAAGAAAAACCTGACTTGGTACTCTTAAATCAAACATTAACTGATATTGTGGTAGCTTCTTCTAGGCAACTAAAATCATGTTAAAAAAATTATAATTTTAATAGACTTCTTGTCACACCTCCCTTCTCTCACCTGAGCAGTTATAACTCGCATTATATTGATTTAGTGGAAACACTAATGCAAAACAACTTAAATGTGGGAAAAACATTGTGGGCTAATGCACCTTTCCCTGAGATAATTCACCTTTTAAACTGGAACAGCTGGGTGTAGACTCTACTCCACCGTCACTCCTATCACTGGATCTACTTCTCTGGTTGGCATTTTCCAGGAAAAAAAAAAAAGCATTCAATGATTATAAGTCAGTGTTAAAGGCCTGAAATTAATTTTGCCAAAACAGATCCCCCCCACCTAAAGTTATGATGCTGAAGTTAGTTTCCAATTCAAACCTCCTGATTCATCCTAATATACCCTCCCCCACTCCTACACCCCCCCCAAAAACCCCATAAATCCCAATCTTTATTATTTTAAAAAGGATGTAGTCTGGTGTAATGTGGCCTGAAGGCTCCCTTCCCAGCAGAATCAACCTTTATGCACAAGGCATCCATTTACTTCTGCCTCATGTTTTAGCTCCTCATGTCTATCGTCTCTCAATTCAGAGCACATGTAAAAAGTTATTACTCTTAAGTTATTACTCTTTTCAATCACACAAGCAGGGCCACTGAAAATATTGCATATTTCATGATTTCTGCTCTATTAGGTTTGCATGTTTCAAACTTAGCTTTTTTTATTTTGCATTTGAGTCATTTTTGTGAGCAGTCATATTTTAATAACTTATCCTTTTTTTGGTTAATTGTCACTTTTATTTCTATTTATTTGCTGTAAGACTGGACCTCAATAAATTGAAAATAAAACATGCATGCTTCTCATTAGCTGTAGCTAGGCTAATGTCAGCTAGCCATCCTAGTGAAACACAATTGAAACAGTTTTTACAGGTCAACACGTTTAAACAGCATTTAAAAGTATATCTGACTGAGTGATATAATAGATAATAACCGGGAGTCCATTAAAATAACAATAATCTTACCATTTTCTTTAGCTAGATTGCTCCTCATTCCTCGGATGTTAGCATGAAGGTCTGAATCTCCTCCTTCGGTGCAGGTGTGCAGCAGTCAAAAAAGGAGCGCTTGATTTAGACTCCGGCACAGGCCGGAGTTCCTGCTTGGTTGCAAAAAGCAGCTAGCTGAGGCTTACGGCCCAGCCCTGTGTTAATAACTAATGACACCTTAACTTTGGCGTCACAACTCTACCACACATCAATTAAGTTATAAAACTAGGAAATTAATTACTTAACTTGTGTTATCTCCCAAAGTAATGCTTCAGGAGAAAAAATTATTCTTTGTAATGGACATTTTGTAGGTTCCACACCAGTCAAATCTGCAAAGTTTGAGAGCAAGCTATGGAGGAATGTTGAGGGGGGATGGGCATGGGTGAGGTGGGGACGCAAAATCTCAGGATGTGTGTGAGATGGCAGCCATTACAGAGAGACTGGCGAGGAGCTATAGCAAATCAGAAAATTAGGATGTGGAAAAATAAATATATAAATTAGGAAGGTTTGCAGAAAGAGACTGAAGAATTGTAAGCCAGTCAACCAACCTCCTTGAGTAGCATACTGATTCTTGATTCCTCTTGTCCCACCATTCTTTATCTTCAACCAAACATTTTGCATTAAAAGTTCAAACATGCGGCACTTTATAGTACAGTATGTTTCCCTCCAATCCATGGAGGGAATGTTGAGGAGTTATGGGCATGGGTGAGGTGGGGACATCAAATCTCAGGATGTGTGTGAGACGGCAGCCATTACTGAGAAAGTGGGTGGAGGGGCTACAGCAGATCCGGAAATTTTATGTGGATTAATAAATATATAAATTACAATAATTTGCATACTGATTCCTCTTATCCCACCATTCTTTATCTTCAACCAAACATTTTGCATTAAAAGTTCAAACATGCTACACTTTATAGTTCAGCATGTTTCCCTCCAAGCCATGGAGGGAATGTTGAGGGGGGATGGGCATGGGTGAGGTGGGGACATCAAATCTCAGGATGTGTGTGAGACGGCCTCCACCCAGTTTCTCCATTGTGGAGAAGCTGGGTGGAGGGCTGTAGTAGATAAGGAAAACTATATGTGGATAAATAAATACATAAATGTGAGCCAGTCAACCTGCTTGAGGAGCATGCTGATTCTTGATTCCTCTTCTTCAACCATTCTTTGTCTTCAACCAAGCACTTTGAATTAAAAGTTCAAAAATGCTACAGTTTATTGTTTTAACAACTCTAACTTAAACAGAGTCAGTCAAACAAATCCAATCCTTCTTTCAGTTATCTTCTTGTCAGGCCTGGAGAGACCAAAGGGTACAATGTCACCAATGGCCTACTTAAGAGCTTGTGGAGCAAACCATTGGAAAAAGATGAGGGGAGTTAAGAAAGACATAATACCAATTTGTACAATCATATTGAGCATATATGTTATTGAAATATTTACAAGAGGCTGTTAATTGATATAAATATGAAGTGCTTTATAGAGTGTTGGTCAAATCTCAATTAGCTTTTACAGATAATTTCTTCTATCAAGAAGAATATATAAGGAACTACGAGATCTTACTTGGGTTAGCCCATCTTTGATGTGTTGGTTGAAGGCCATTGACAATGTTTGACCTCAGGAATCTACTTCAAGTGTCATGCCTGGCTCCCAAATACATTTTTGGGAACCAGGCATGAGACATTTTCAGCCTAACTGACAGTGCCTACTAAACAGTAACAGTCTATCTATCATCTTTGAAATTTGATTTTTATTCATATGAAATTTTGTATGGGTAAGCCACTTAAAATGGACAACACTGCATAACCTTTACACAAAACGAAAAGCAAATAAAGGATTTTGTTTTGCAGAAAACTTTTGCACTTAATATTGTAACACAGAACTCTTCAGGAAATCATTCCTACGAAGCAGGCCTAAACATGACCTGTTTGACTTGACTAATGAACATGGGGTGAAATACTACATTGTAGTTTCTCTTTAGGGATTTTTAAATTATTTTAATTTAATTTCTGGTTTAGCTACTGTTTCAGTCTTTACGAAGGGACTTTTCTACATCAAAGACATGAATATTTAGTTCTGAGTAATGTCTGCTTGTTTGTTGTCTGTCTAGAAGAGCAAAGACAACTGTTTAAATCATGTTTTTATTTTCAACTGATTAATCTTGCTACATAAATTAAAAAGAAACATTTATGCAGTCCCCATAATTTGCAGTTTCAATAATTCTCAAATCAGCAAAGATCTTAAATACCTTAAAAGACAATTAATAGAGGAACATTTTAAAAATGCCATTACCAAAACTGAAACACTGTTAATTAAATTACACAGAGTAGAGTAGAGTAAGAGTAGCAGGTGGATAAAGTGGCTGTGTTATGCCAGAGTCAATTATCTATTGTTCAACAGTCTAATGACTGAGGTAAAGAAACTGTCCTTGTGGCGGGACGTTCTGGTCCGGGTGGACCATAGTCTTCTCCCTGAGGAGAGGAGCTTAAACAGACTGTGTCCATGGTGAGAAGTGTCAGTTGCAATCCGACCTGCACGACCTAGAGTCTTGAAGGACTCTAGGTCGTGCAATCTCCTGTAAAGGTCAGCGGTTGCAACCGATCACCTTTTCATCACTACACACAATGTGTTGTAATCTGTTTGTCCCTGGTTGTGGCTCCATTGTACCCAGTGATAGAGGTAGTGAGGATTGACTTGATGATGGCTGTATTAAACTGCACCAACACTCAGTTGGCAGTTTGAATTCTCTCAGCTGCCATAAGTAGAACATCTGGTGCTGGGCCTTCACGATAAGGGAGCTGATGGTTGGTTTCCACTTGAAGTCCTGGGTGATGGTGATGTCCAGGAAGCAGGATGAGTCCAAAATGGAGATGGAAAGGACTCTGAGAACAAGAGGGGATGATGGGTTTGTGACTTTCCTAAAGCCAACCATTAACTCCACTGTCTTCTGGGTATTGAGCTTCAAGTTGTTATAGCTGCACCAAGCCACCAACACTAGTGTGAGCTTTCTTTATTTTAGTTTCCAACTCCTTTCTCTGTGGAGGGTATTTACTCTATGTGGTAGTCTTGATCCTGTACCCAAGAGTCTCCTGTACTGGATTACTGCTGCAGTGGCATTCGGCTCTTCTTTGGTTTTGTAGATGGTGGCATAGGGATAGTCTTTGGTGGTTTTTAGTGAAATGTTTTACCCTTGCCCTGAGCCCTCCTCCTCAACGTCTCTACCTCTTCCCATCTGTAGGAGGAGTTTCCTTAGTTTCTAAAAAAGACTAAATGACAGCTTTGATCCAAAATGACCTACTTCTTGTTGGGTATGCACCATGGCTCCAAGAGACATTCATGATTGTTGATTGAAAAATGCTTGGGGACAGATTTTTAAAAAAAAGATTTCTAGGGAGTGCTGTTGAGGAACACCCGCTGTTCAACCTCGCCCAGTCTAATTAGAATATTTTCCACAGAGTCTTTAAGCTCTTTAGTTCTTTCTTTAATTGAGACAACATCTGCTGCAACAATTTGTAGTGTTGCGCTCATGTTCCATATTTCTTCAATGAAGTTGGGGTCGGTATGTTTCTCTTCAGTGCAGCTTAAGTCTGTCAACGGGTTAGCAGAAGTGCTGTCAGGCGTGGGGCTGGTCCTCGCTGCTAGCTTGCTTCTCGTTACTGCACCTTTGAAATAGTTAGCTTTGTTGTTGCTTGACATTTCGTCGGTAAATTATTAATATCTGGCTTCTTAGAAATACTTTAGGTTTTAGCATGTCAGATGTATTTATATCCGGGTAAATTGAGAGGTGTATATTCCAGATAAATGTGAAAGAAAATTGTCGGTTTCCGGAGCTTTCTTAGCGTGCTGCCATCTTCCTCGGCAGTCTCCAAAGTTTGAGTTTTCGAATATTCTTAGGCCTCCAAATTGGTGCTTATTTACTGAGGAGAATCATAATAAGCCTTTGAGTTTCAATAGGTTTTCACAGCGCTTAGCTAAGCTAAGTGCAATAAATTAAATAAAAAAGTAAATATTGGTAAACTTCACTTTAAATTAAACTAAAATAAATTACATAAAAAAATACTCTATAATCCCACACTGTAAGAAATTAAGTTTAAAAAGTTAGATTTTTAAAGTTAAAGTTGAATTTGGCCATTAAATTGTAAAACTCCTTCTGACCAATAGGGGGGACTAGTGAGTGAGCAGTAAGTGAAGCACACTTCCGGAACACCTAGCCTAAAGGGGACTGCAATACTCTGTGTGACCACTATGAGCGCATGCCTTAAACACTCGCACAAATTTTGTCTTGAAATGAAGTTCATGGGGACTTCCTGGAAAACTTCACGAGGCATGTTTATACACCATTTTATGCTACAAAATGGGGTTGTGCCGGTGGGGACCTCAAATTTGGTCCCCACGGGTAAATAGGTCCCCACGTGTAGGTATAGAGTCAGGCCAATGTCCCCACGCAGGGGGAAAAACAAGAACACACATTTACACACACACATTTACACACACACACACACACACACACACACACACACACATTTACACACACACATTTACACACACACACACACACACACACACACACACACATTTACACACACACATTTACACACACACACACATTTACACACACACACACACATCCACACCCATTCAGGTGCTTTGTAATGTGGCAACTATCTTAGCAGCTGTTACAGAAGAGAAGGTCAGAGGTCACCTGACTGAATGATGTTAGCTAGCATTAGTTCCTCCTACCTAACTGAATGACTATAGCTAGCATTAGCTCCTCCTACCTAACTGAATGACTATAGCTAGCATTAGCTCCGCCTACCTGACTGAATGACTATAGCTAGCATTAGCTCCTCCTACCTAACTGAATGACTATAGCTAGCATTAGCTCCTCCTACCTGACTGAATGACTATAGCTAGCATTAGCTCCGCCTACCTGACTGAATGACTATAGCTAGCATTAGCTCCTCCTACCTTGGTGAGGAGATGTGCAGCTCTTCCTGCGACGTTCCTCTGAGGTTCAGCTTCTCCTCTCATCTCTGAAACATGAACACAGGTCAGAGGCTCCATCAGCTCTCTGCTGCAGATAGCAAGAGGTCAGAGGTCATTCTGACTATAAACATTTCATACCAGACTGGTTGGTGAGGATGAGGAGGCTGAAGATGACCAGGAGTCTCCATGTCTGCCTCCATCCTGCCATCATGCTGCAGAAGAAGAGGAGGAAAGTGACGACCTGATGAATGTTGTCATGTAAAAACCTTCAGAGCTGCTTTAACTTTAACTGACCTGGAAACTGGAGAGTCCAGATGAGAGTCTGACTGGAACCAATGATGATGATGATGGTGAAGAAGCGACTGACCCGCTGCGTGTTGAGTCTAGTTTATATCAGACTGGATCCTCCCACGGGGGGCAGAGCTTTAAACATGCTACAGAAAGATCAAAGGTCCTGAATCTAATAAAATAAACTCAGTTGTTCATGATGAAACGTATAACAGCTGCAGATCTTTGTAATCTCTCCTGATTATTTACTTTCTCCGGGATCTCAGTTAATTTCTATCTTCTGTTATGTTCTGGTTCTGTAACTGAAACGCTGGCAGAAAACCATCCGAGTCGTGTCATCAGAGAAATCTGCATCTCACTGAAAAACCAAGATTCTAATCTACAAACGTCTCCATGTGATGAAACATCAGAGCGTTCAGCAACGCCTGAGGTCATCTACAGTTCTCTCTGTAATAAAATCTCACACCTGTAAAAATGAGATTTTGGTTGTTTTAGGATAATATCTGTGTCTGATTAACTATTATTGTGCAGAATTATTATCCAACTGAATTAAAACTGAAAATCTTCCCATCTCACTTTGTCATCCGTTATAGTGAGAATAATAAACATAGAACTCAAAACTGCCGAATAAACATTTCAGACATTTAATAAATCAGTGTCGCCTCCCGTCTTCTCAGTGATAAACCTTCCATTCATGGATCCTGTCTGTTGCCGATCTGTTGCCGATCAGCGTTTGGCGCAGCAGCAACCACAGCCTCCCAGTTCAGAGACGTTTTCTGGTTTCCATCACCGTAAATCTCCAGTTTCAGAAGGACCACAGGGTCTCAGTGGGGTTTAGGTCTGGTGAAAGGGAACTTCATTATTCTTTCATCTTTAAGGCCTTTACTGGTCAGCCACATAGCTGATTACTTTGATGCATGTTATGGATCATCGTCCTGCATAAGAATCAAGGAGTCTTTTTCCTGAACCACTGCTTGAACAAACAGTCCTCTAAAAACTGGCTGTAGGTTTGGGAGTTGATTTTGAGTTGATCTTCAACCCGAAAAGGTCCAACTAGTCATCTTTAATAACAGCAGCCCGTACCATAACCCCGCCTCCACCATGCAGGCGTCTGATGTGAAGTGGAGCTCTGTGCCCATCGCTCATCCATCCACAGGTCCAGCAAGGTTCACTCTCATCTCATCGGTCCATAAAACCTTTGAGAAATCTGTCTTCAGATCTGCTTCAGGCCAGTCTGGATGTTTCAGCTCTTGTGTTCAGAGGTTATCGGGTTTCAGCCTTCCTTACCTTGGCCGTGTCTGGACATCTTCTGGGAACTCCAGGTAGGTTTCAGTTCTGGAAGATAACGGGTTCCTGGTCGCTTCATGTTTGAACTATCCCACCATTCCCTCGGCTCCTCAGTAATCTGAGGAAACATGGAGGACAACGGATTATGACTTGTTATCTTTGTTTACACATCAGAAGAGTCTGATGCTGACTTACTGCTGAAACCAACATGTTTTCAGTCAAAACCTAGAGATGAACTCTGGGTGTAGTGATGAACCTTCAGAGCCACATAAAGCCGGTTCCAAAGTGGGCCTTCTACCAGCTGCAGAACATTTCCAGGACCAGAGGATGAAAGTCTCAGATCAGAGAAACTCATCCAGGCGCTGCTCCGTTCTGGACCATTGATCACAGCTGATCAGAGAATGATTAGATTCAACAGATCGATGCAAAAATACGTTATAGAAAATGATCAGAAGTTCAATGAATGAAAAACCAGCAATAAATAATCTTTTGAATTCATTAATGAGGAAGAACTTTGCAATCACTGATCATAACTTCCTTAATTATGAGAGCAAACCTGATGATAAAAATATTGATGTAATGTTAGACCAGAATCCAGGCTGAATTATTTCATTGAGAATTAATGCTGGCTAAGAGCATCACGATCAGTTACATGGAGAAACTCTGAGTTTCATCATGAAACCTCAACATCAGATCAAAACGTTTCTGAAGAGGAAACTGGACCAAAGTTCTGATCTGGTCCAGTTTCCCCAGTAAGAAGAGTCAGAGGCTGATGGTCGACCTCAACATCTACAGAACCAACCGGCAGCTTCTGATCCGACCGATCTGAGTCTGCAACCGCATGTGTGTGTGTGTGTGTTCGTGAAGGTGTGTGTGTGTGTGTGTGTGTGTGTGTATCAGCCTGCAGGATGGCCGCTGAAGCACTTTGCCTATCTGTCCTAGTTAAAGTTCTGCCTCTCATGATATGCAGCTGTCTAGTGTTCTGCCCACAAGCTTTCATCAACCTAACAAAAGCGTAAAAATCCCAACTGACCTGAAACGAGACGCAGTTATTCTGACTCCATGTGAGACAAAAACATTTTCAGGTTTCTGTTCAAATATCAGATTATTTTCTGGATGGTGACTCAGCAGGTTTTCATTCTGTGTGGAAATCTGAGAGTTTTAATGTGGTGAATAAATGTGAGAATTATCGGAAAACTAATAATAAAAATACAAAAGACTTAACCTTTATTTAAGCAGGCAGAACAGATTAAATACATTTTTTATTTAGAACTGGAAACAGGATCAAAAATCAAAAACCATTCAGGAATCATGTTACCATGGAAATTAGAAAGATGTGAATAAACAAAACTAAATAAACTGAAATGAGCTAAAGGAGCCAGGCTAACAGTCTGACCAAACAATGTCATCCTTCCATCAAACTTTCCAGAAAGAGAGCTCTTATTTCCTCCTTGGGGTTCCGGGGGTTTAGGTTCCAGTTCCTGTACGACAGCAAACTGACACTGAAATAATGTCCGTCCTATGAGAATGTTTCAAAGCTAATAAAATTATCCAGATTACAGAGTGAGTTTTAAACTTTAATTTGGAAACTGAGCTGTAAAAGTTTGACTTCCTGCCTCCAACCAGCTGTTACGGCTCAAACAAAGCCCGTTTGTCTGATAACCAACCAGAGCTAATTTTAATAAACTGATATCCAAATTAGCCGTTTTCAGCCGGACCTTTAATCCAGGATTTCATCTCCTGGTTTCAGTCGACTTTCCTGAACTCCAGCTGAGTTTCCTCTGTTCCTGCTCCTGAAAGTTTCCTTCCTGCAGGTCAGATGAATAAATGATCATAAACTTTATTAGATTCAGCAGCAGCTCCACAGACGAGGAAGAGCAGCTCCTCTTCCTCTTCACAATGAGTCAATAAATGTCTGAACATCTGGTTCAGTTTAATCTGATAAAATCATAACATTTAAATTATCCACCAATAAAATGTTTGTTTTTATGTTTAGCAGCAGAAAATGAAAATCCTGCAGCCTCTGATCTTCCTCACCATCCTCATCCTCACCAACCAGCTTATTTCCTCATGAATCCTTTCATCATGTTTAAAATATTACTGGGTTCAAATATTCAGATTCATTTCTGTGCAACGTTGCACTTATTTTCTGAAACATGTTTCCTTCAGTCTGTTTGATTTCAGCCAAAATGTTTGATGCTTTTTCTGAATAAACTCTTTTCCTGCTGCAGAGGTGAAGGATGAGACGACGAGTCTGCGTCCAGAGGCCGGCGGACTGGGAGGACTGGGAGGACTGGGAGGACTGGGGGGACTGGGAGGACTGGGAGGACTGGGGGGACTGGGAGGACTGGGGGGACTGGGCGGACTGGGGGGACTGGGAGGACTGGGAGGACTGGGGGGACTGGAAGGACTGGAGAGCTGTTCAGGACCCTGCAGGTACATGAAGCCTCCTGGACGTGATGAATAAAATGTTCCAGCTGCTGAACTCTGGAGAGTTTTACAGATTTCATTACAACCAGTTTTATTCAAGGAAATAAAATCCTTTATTTTTTCATTTCTTCATATTTTTAACAGATTTAGAACAGTTCTTTTTTAAAACTCTCAACACCAAGTTATATTTTTCACACTGGAGAAATAATTCACCAGGATTTCTTTATGTGCATTTATTCCTTGATGTTTGTTTAAATCAAATAAATTTTAAAATCTCAACTTTCTAGCAGGTTGGAGCAAAATCCTGAGATTACAGACGAACCAAGAAAGTCCGATTATTTCTTCACAGGTTGGTGAACAAAAGATTTAATGAGTTAAATGGTTTAGATTTTTCTGGGTTTTTGAAATATTTAGATTTGTTGTTACATGGATTCAACTCAATATTTATAAAATTAATCAGAGACTCTGATCATTTATTAACTGATCAGAACTTGAATATTTTTCAGTTTCTTCATATGTTTCAATATGAAGAAACTAAAAACTTCTGATCACTTCATCAGAAAATAATGCTGATGGAAATATGAATCAAATGTATTTATGGAGAAAACTGAAGCTCAACAAAATGTAGAAAACAGGAATGAATGAATGAATGAATGAATGAATGAAAATGATCAAATATAAACTGGGTGTCGAGGAGGTGAGGGGAATTTCAATATTATGATTTGTTATTAGAATATTTTATTAATAATAATATATTAATTATCATAATATGTTGACTGGAACATAAACAGAACTTTTGTTCTGATCTGCTTCCTCCGCCAGAGTTCTGGTTCCTTCTGGGTCGATTTGAAGAACCAGCTGAGTTAATAACTCATCTAATGAAGGACGGAGAGACGCTGGCAGAATCATAAAATGCAATTCATGAGATTTTAGCTGCTTTTCACTATAAACTATAGTTTCAGTTATTATCAGTAATTTACTATCTACTCTAAACACAAATGTGTGATTACAAAGAACATTTAGTTTTCCAGTGTGGATGATATGAAATTAAAAATAATAAATAATTATATAATAATTAAAAATAACAGTAATAAAAATCATGGTTTAACTTCTACATTATGTTGTTACATGGAGCAGCGGAAGTTGACGAATTAATGGATGAGGTGGTGAGGCAGACGAAGCGGCAGGATGAAGTGAAAAGAAGATGTTTAATGATAACAATCCACAGAAACAGTCCAAAAGGCCGGACAGCGCTGCTGAGTGGTGCTGGTCCGGCAACACGATGCGCTGGAGCGTTCATCAGGCCCAGAGACCAAAACCCGGCCGATACAAGAACTGTTTCTAAATGACGCTGACGCCAAACTGTGTTTATAAGGAAGCGAATCTGTCAGCGGGATCCATTTATGATGCATTTATGATGCATTTGGATGCATTTATGATGCATTTGGATCCATTTATGATGCATTTGGATGCATTTATGATGCATTTATGATCCATTTATGATGCATTTATGATGCATTTGGATGCATTTATGATGCATTTGGATGCATTTATGATGCATTTATGATCCATTTATGATGCATTTATGATGCATTTATGATCCATTTATGATCCATTTATGATGCATTTATGATGCATTTATGATGCATTTATGATGCATTTATGATGCATTTGGATGCATTTATGATGCATTTATGATCCATTTATGATGCATTTATGATGCATTTGGATGCATTTATGATGCATTTATGATGCATTTATGATGCATTTATGATGCATTTATGATGCATTTATGATGCATTTGGATGCATTTATGATGCATTTATGATCCATTTATGATGCATTTATGATCCATTTATGATGCATTTATGATGCATTTATGATGCATTTATGATGCATTTGGATGCATTTATGATGCATTTATGATCCATTTATGATGCATTTATGATGCATTTGGATGCATTTATGATGCATTTATGATCCATTTATGATGCATTTATGATGCATTTGGATGCATTTATGATGCATTTATGATGCATTTATGATGCATTTATGATCCATTTATGATGCATTTATGATCCATTTATGATGCATTTATGATGCATTTATGATCCATTTATGATGCATTTATGATGCATTTATGATCCATTTATGATGCATTTATGATGCATTTATGATCCATTTATGATGCATTTATGATGCATTTATGATGCATTTGGATGCATTTATGATGCATTTATGATGCATTTATGATGCATTTATGATGCATTTATGATCCATTTATGATGCATTTATGATCCATTTATGATGCATTTATGATGCATTTATGATCCATTTATGATGCATTTATGATGCATTTGGATGCATTTATGATGCATTTATGATCCATTTATGATGCATTTATGATCCATTTATGATGCATTTATGATGCATTTGGATGCATTTATGATGCATTTATGATCCATTTATGATGCATTTATGATCCATTTATGATGCATTTATGATCCATTTATGATGCATTTATGATCCATTTATGATGCATTTATGATGCATTTGGATGCATTTATGATGCATTTATGATCCATTTATGATGCATTTATGATGCATTTGGATGCATTTATGATCCATTTATGATGCATTTATGATGCATTTATGATCCATTTATGATCCATTTATGATGCATTTATGATGCATTTATGATGCATTTATGATGCATTTATGATGCATTTATGATGCATTTGGATGCATTTATGATGCATTTATGATCCATTTATGATGCATTTATGATGCATTTGGATGCATTTATGATGCATTTATGATGCATTTATGATGCATTTATGATGCATTTATGATGCATTTATGATCCATTTATGATGCATTTATGATCCATTTATGATGCATTTATGATGCATTTATGATCCATTTATGATGCATTTATGATGCATTTATGATCCATTTATGATGCATTTATGATGCATTTATGATCCATTTATGATGCATTTATGATGCATTTATGATGCATTTGGATGCATTTATGATGCATTTATGATGCATTTATGATGCATTTATGATGCATTTATGATCCATTTATGATGCATTTATGATCCATTTATGATGCATTTATGATGCATTTATGATGCATTTATGATGCATTTGGATGCATTTATGATGCATTTATGATCCATTTATGATCCATTTATGATGCATTTATGATGCATTTGGATGCATTTATGATGCATTTATGATGCATTTATGATCCATTTATGATGCATTTATGATCCATTTATGATGCATTTATGATGCATTTGGATGCATTTATGATGCATTTATGATCCATTTATGATCCATTTATGATGCATTTATGATGCATTTATGATCCATTTATGATGCATTTATGATGCATTTATGATGCATTTGGATGCATTTATGATGCATTTATGATGCATTTATGATGCATTTATGATGCATTTGGATGCATTTATGATGCATTTGGATGCATTTATGATGCATTTATGATGCATTTATGATGCATTTGGATGCATTTATGATGCATTTATGATGCATTTATGATGCATTTATGATGCATTTAGATGCATTTATGATGCATTTGGATGCATTTATGATGCATTTATGATGCATTTATGATGCATTTATGATGCATTTTTATGATTGACATTGGATGCATTTATGATCCATTATGATGCATTTATGATGCATTTGATGCATATGATGCATTTATGATGCATTTATGATGCATTTATGATGGCATTGGATGCATTTATGATGCATTCTGATCCATTTTATGATGCATTTATGATGCATTTGGATGCATTTATGATGCATTTATGATCCATTTATGATGCATTTATGATCCATTTATGATCCATTTATGATGCATTTATGATGCATTTATGATGCATTTATGATCCATTTATGATGCATTTGGATGCATTTATGATGCATTTATGATCCATTTATGATGCATTTATGATGCATTTGGATGCATTTATGATGCATTTGGATGCATTTATGATGCATTTATGATCCATTTATGATGCATTTATGATGCATTTGGATGCATTTGGATGCATTTATGATGCATTTATGATGCATTTGGATGCATTTATGATGCATTTATGATGCATTTATGATCCATTTATGATGCATTTATGATGCATTTATGATCCATTTATGATGCATTTGGATGCATTTATGATGCATTTATGATGCATTTATGATCCATTTATGATGCATTTATGATGCATTTATGATGCAGTTGGATGCATTTATGATGCATTTATGATGCATTTATGATGCAGTTGGATCCATTTATGATGCATTTATGATGCATTTATGATCCATTTATGATCCATTTATGATGCATTTATGATGCATTTATGATGCATTTATGATGCATTTGGATGCATTTATGATGCATTTATGATCCATTTATGATGCATTTATGATGCATTTGGATGCATTTATGATGCATTTATGATGCATTTATGATGCATTTATGATGCAGTTGGATGCATTTATGATGCATTTATGATGCATTTATGATGCAGTTGGATGCATTTATGATGCATTTATGATGCATTTATGATGCATTTATGATCATTTATGATGCATTTATGATCATTTATGATGCATTTATGATGCATTTATGATGCATTGGATCATTTATGATGCATTTATGATCCATTTATGATGCATTTATGATGCATTTATGATGCATTTATGATGCAGTTGGATCCATTTATGATGCATTTATGATCCATTTATGATGCATTTATGATGCATTTATGATGCAGTTGGATCCATTTATGATGCATTTATGATCCATTTATGATGCATTTATGATGCATTTATGATGCATTTATGATGCAGTTGGATCCATTTATGATGCATTTATGATCCATTTATGATGCATTTATGATCCATTTATGATGCATTTATGATGCATTTATGATCCATTTATGATGCATTTATGATCCATTTATGATGCATTTATGATGCATTTATGATGCAGTTGGATGCATTTATGATGCATTTATGATGCATTTATGATGCAGTTGGATCCATTTATGATGCATTTATGATGCAGTTGGATCCATTTATGATGCATTTATGATCCATTTATGATCCATTTATGATGCATTTGGATGCATTTATGATGCATTTATGATGCATTTGGATGCATTTATGATGCATTTATGATCCATTTATGATGCATTTATGATGCATTTATGATGCATTTATGATGCAGTTGGATCCATTTATGATGCATTTATGATCCATTTATGATGCATTTATGATGCATTTATGATGCATTTGGATGCATTTATGATGCATTTGGATGCATTTATGATGCATTTATGATGCATTTATGATGCAGTTGGATGCATTTATGATGCATTTATGATGCATTTATGATGCATTTGGATGCATTTATGATGCATTTGGATGCATTTATGATGCATTTATGATGCATTTATGATGCATTTATGATGCATTTATGATGCATTTGGATGCATTTATGATGCATTTATGATGCATTTATGATGCATTTGGATGCATTTATGATGCATTTATGATGCATTTGGATGCATTTATGATGCATTTATGATGCATTTGGATGCATTTATGATGCATTTATGATGCATTTATGATGCATTTGGATGCATTTATGATGCATTTATGATCCATTTGGATGCATTTATGATGCATTTGGATGCATTTATGATGCATTTATGATGCAGTTGGATGCATTTATGATGCATTTATGATGCATTTATGATGCAGTTGGATCCATTTATGATGCATTTATGATCCATTTATGATGCATTTATGATGCATTTATGATGCATTTATGATGCAGTTGGATGCATTTATGATGCATTTATGATGCATTTATGATGCATTTGGATGCATTTATGATGCATTTATGATGCAGTTGGATGCATTTATGATGCATTTATGATGCATTTATGATGCAGTTGGATGCATTTATGATGCATTTATGATCCATTTATGATGCATTTATGATGCATTTATGATGCATTTATGATGCATTTATGATGCATTTATGATGCATTTATGATCCATTTATGATGCATTTATGATCCATTTATGATGCATTTATGATGCAGTTGGATGCATTTATGATGCATTTATGATGCATTTATGATCCATTTGGATGCATTTATGATGCATTTATGATGCATTTATGATGCATTTATGATCCATTTGGATGCATTTATGATGCATTTATGATGCATTTGGATGCATTTATGATGCATTTATGATGCAGTTGGATGCATTTATGATGCATTTATGATGCATTTATGATGCATTTGGATGCATTTATGATGCATTTATGATGCATTTATGATGCAGTTGGATGCATTTAGATGCATTTGCCAAAATAATTCTTGATCTTTTACGGTACAGCGTCAACTATGGAGCCTCAAGGCAAACAAAAGGTTTCGTAGTTTGGGAACATTTTAATCTTACGTCAGAAAATAAGTTATTGATTATCACTTCGTTGTTTCATCCGGTTCTTTTCCGTTTCTACTCGATCTATCTGAATCCAAATTCAGCTGAAATTGACTCTTAGTTTACTTTCCTATTATGTTCTGCAGGTTAAGTTTTGCATATGTTTCTCCTATTAAATCATATATTTCATAATTTTATTCTTAAATTACCCTCCATAAATAAAAATCTTTAGGCAGAAAAAAGGGAAATAAAGACAATCCCGCTATAAATAAATACAAAAAAGACATTTCCAGCAAAACACATCCATAAAGATCTGCGTACAAAATAAATATTTTAAAAAAATGTATTTATGCGAACAATATACAGTGTCACTAAAATCTGTTTTATTTAAATGAATTCACCTCCTCAATGCTGAGGCTTTATAGGCGTCAGAATGAAGTCACAGATACACCTGGATAAACTCAGGTAAGCAGCCATTCTACAAATTACTCTGTTGCTTTTTATGAATTATTTCATATAAATGTATTGTTTACTTCATTTTTTCTACAGCAGGAGAAGTTGTGTCAAAAAAAAGGAACAGACTAAATTTCTAAATGTTGGAAAAACTTTTTTTTTTGAATGAAAATGTGTGAAAAAAAAACAAAACAAAACAAATAAAAAGTCCACCATCATCCTCATTCCAAACATGTTCACTTTCATTTTCATCACTTGGTTCATGTTCATATTATTTATTGACTGTATCGAAGAATATCAAATATATTTTTAATTTAACTGAAGATATGAAATAATACAATATATAATATACAATAAAATAAAATGACTTAAATCTTATTGTATAGACTGGGTCATCAAATCAGTCTGTGAACTGCGTTGCCTGTAGAGATTTTTAATGTCCAGCAGGTGTCAGTATTCAGTGACACAGCATCGACACAGTTTTGCTTTGGGTCGAAACGACACATGACTCCTCATTTACCCATCACTACTGCTGAGCGGAAGACCAGGGCTCAACACAGGTAGCAACTGGCTACACGAATGGACAACTATGAATTGACACATACAAACAACAAGGACCCGACAGAGACACTGAGACTCAGGTGACATTAAATACACAGGAGGTGATCAGGGAACGAGACACACCTGGGAACTAATCAAAGGGAGACGGGACAACATGGAGACTCAGAATAAACATACAGAAAAACTCAAACCATGACAGAAGCTCCACATACGACTCCATCATTACCTGATTTCCAGTCAGGCGGCACCCTAACCGGCCCGATCCGACCTCTGTCACATTAGAACCTCTAGACCCAGTCCAGGTAAAAACCAACCCAGCTGCAAACACATGCAGCTGACAGCCAATGAGAAGAGAGGCTGGGACACGACATCATCAGGGAGCCACAATGAAACATGATGAACATCAATCAGTTTCTTGAACTTCCCTGCATGTTTGTTTGAAGAATTCATGAGTTACAGCAACATTTAATTCACCTTAATTGAATTTGATCAGATGTTTGGGATTAGTATGAGGTTATTTGCTTTTATGCTTTTGCTGCCTGTGATGGAAAAATTATAATAAGGTCACATCTGCTAGTCATGTTATATGAATGATTGTGAACTCTCACCAAAAGAACAATTTGGTTCCATGTAGAAGGTTGGAAGTTGTTTTCTGCAGCTGCATCAGAACCAGACTGTCTCCTTGTTTATTAGTTATTATCTTTGGTATAAAACTCATGTGTTTCTCAGCTTTTCATCCAGACCTGCTTCATCACTGATTGTCTCTGTATTCTGATCAATATATGAATAAACCTGATTGAGTGATTTCACCTGAACAGTGATTGGAAATAGTATTTTTTCCATGATACTACCTTTTCCCAAATTTACTTTAATAAACGTTATAATAGCTGTAAATAGAGTGAATTACATTCATCCTTTTAATGAACAACATTCTATAAGTTGTTTTGCGTCTGAAGATGAAAATCAGCTCTAAGAGTTAAAGTCTGGTACAAAATCTATTTTTATGTTTAGGTTAAAGCTCCTGTATTTATACTCCCTGTCAAATAAATTAAACTAAAACTAAAGTTTAAACCCAGTGAAGGTTTGGGTTTCTAAGATCAAACTGGTCCAAACTCACCAGCATCAGAATCAGCAGTAAAACCGGCGGGTCTGGACTCGTCTCCTCCTGATTTCGTCTCTTTAACACCAAATGAACAGAAAGTCTTTATTCTCATTCACGGCAACATTTCAGAGCAACAAGACGATTGGAGCTCCGGATCAGATCACCAGGTGAGAGCAGGGCCACTGCAGGAACCGCCCAGGTAAAACCGCTAGCTTCAGCAGTTTAACCGCTGAAGCTAGCGGTTGGCTAGCTGTTAACTGATGTTAGCTAGCTGCTAGCTGATGTTAGCTAGCTGTTAGCCAGATGTTAGCTAGCTGTTAGCCAGATGTTAGCTAGCTTTTAGCCAGGTGTTACTTGGTATTATCTAGCTGTTAGCTGATGTTAGTTAGCTGTTAGCCAGATATTAGCTGATGTCACCCAGCTGTTAGCCAGATGTTAGCTAGCTATTAGCTAGCTGTTAGCCAGGTGTTAGTTGGTATTATCTAGCTGTTAGCTGATGTTAGTTAGCTGTTAGTCAGATATTAGCTGATGTTACCCAGCTGTTAGCTGATGTTAGCTAGCTGTTAGCCAATGTTCTGATCCCAGTCCGGTGGGTTCAGTCCTCACAAACCCATTTTCGTTGATCTTCTCCTCCAGAACCAGCAGAGCATCAGAAGTTCACTGCTGATGGAGGAAGTGAACATGACTCCATTTTAAATTTATTCCTGTCTTCCATCCATCCATCCATCATTGGAGAAGAGGTGGGGTCCGTTCTGGTCAGATCCCTTCCAGGACAGAACACTCTCAGACCCAGTGGTAATGTTAGCCTAACAGGAAGGTTTCTGGGCTGTGGGGGTCAGAGGTCAGAGTTCCCAGAGAGTACCCATCCATGCATACGGAGCACATGCACATCTGTGCAGAAAGAGCCAAACAAACAGCTGGTTTGTCTACAGAGCTGAAGGTAGATGGACTTGATCCTGAAGGAGTTCCTGATCTCAGATGTAATGATCAGCGCTGACTCAGCAAAACCACTTTAGCATCTAATGATGAATGAACAGTGCAGCGATTGTTGTCTGTATTGTCTCATATTCAGGTTTAGGTTAGTCACTAAAAGATTATTAGAAAATGTCAGAAAACACATTTTGCATTTAAAGTCCAGTCATCCTGAGTCACATTGAGGTGGAACTAACCGTCTGAACGTTTCCTCCAGAAACATCAACGTTGAGCAACAGCTGCATCTGTGACCTGGTCACACACCGGACCGGACCCTGTCACAGATCGGTCTCTGGCTCACAGACTGAAGCAGTTTATGAGGAACAACCAGCAGCAGGAGGAAGTGTTGCTTCATGAAGAGTAGAGACTGTCATGTTTTTCCTCTGCTGTCACGGTGAGAGCAGCAGAACGACTGCAGGAAGTTCCTGGTTCTGGTTCTGGTTCTGGTTGTGAAATCAGCCGTTCTGCAGATCTGAACTGCTGAACTCTGTTAGCAGCTCGTATTTCTGCTGCTCTTATTCTGGAGGAATATTAATAATAATAATAAGGTGCTAGCCTTAGCACCTTATTATGCTAAGGCTAGCAAAATGCTAGCTAAGGCACCCCTAAATTTGTATCTCAGCAGCCCTGAATACAGTTGCCACCTATGCCGTAAAATACGGAGTATTCCCATATTTTTTCGTTAAATGTTCGTCCCGTATTGAACCGATACATAACTGTCCTAAAGAAACGCCTATAATACACATATCAACACATTATTTTTAACAATAATGACCAAAATAAAACACAGGAAATATTAAGGTCAGCTAAATTCTTGTGGCGGGAGCTAAAGGACCCCAGAACTTTACGGACCGACGCTGAACGTCACCGTTGCCTAGAGACGGACACTGCGCAGCCGCGGTGAGCTTTTTTTTTTTTTTAACTTTATTTATTATAATAAACAACAATACAATTGTACTGTGAACAAATCTCAGGAAGATAATAACAATAATTTACCAGGGGGAGAATAAAATAAAGCAAGAAGATAAGAAAACAACAATCAATATAAATATGTATAAAGGAAATAGCACAAATTGTGATATGTGTGCCAGATGTCACAGTGCATTAACATAAAAGATAATCCAAAATTTCCAAGTTGATTAAAAGCCCGTATTGTTGATTCTGCTTTTTGATTAGTGGAGGATTGAAATGTTGATAAATAATGTTTAAGTTCGATCAAAAAAACTAAAAAATTAGTTTTTTTCTTCAAAAATGTGCATTTATGTAGGTGAAATTTAGCCTTAATAATTAGTAAATTGATAAGGAGACTCTTTACATTCATTCCTCCATTTTGTTGAAATCCAAATTAGACATTTTCCCAAAATAACTGAAAACCTGCAGAAATTTTGGAATCAACAAAGTTACAAAAATGTTGCCAAAATATTTTAGAATGAGGGACAACCAGAACCGATGAGTGACGGGTTCTGGGCGAACGACACCGAAGGAACAGTTCACATCAACGTTAGAACTGAATCTCTTTAAATAGACTTTAACAGGGTAGATCCGCTGAATGAGATTAAAAGAAACTTCCTTTATCTTGTTAGAGAGAAGAAAGTGATGATGGAGCAGCCAGATACGTTTCAATGGACACAGGAAAGCAACTCCAATAATGAACAACCACAGGAGAAGAGAAACTTATTATTGTTACAAGGAAAAGGATTCAAACTAATTTTGCCAACAGGAGAATTAATGGGAGGTAAAATGGGAGAGTGACAAACGATTCTCGGCTTCTGCCGAAATAAAATACAGATCTTTGTAGAAACGGCACCAAAAACTCCAGGAGAGACAGGAAAACTGAACTTACAGAGAAATTCTGCAAAAGTCAACAACAGACCATCACTGTTGAACAATTGGTCAAACAAAACAATGTTATTATTAAACCAAGAATCAAAAAATATAGTTTTCCTCTGGTATAGAATGTCCTTATTATTCCAAATAAAGTATCGGTGAGGAGAGAAGTTATATTTGTAGATGATAAAAAGGCCGATGAAAGTTAGAGTTTATTTGGTAGTTTCATTATATCAAAATTACAAATTAGAAAGAAATTTAGACCATCGAATTTAGAAAAAATATGAAAGGGTATAAAAATCCAGAAAGACTCTGGAGAATTAAAATAATTTATTTTAAAATTATTATTTAAGATAGAGAAAGATAAGCAGTTAAGTCCTCCGTTTTCATATGAATTCATTAGAGTAGATTTACTGACAACACCTCCACCCACAACACCTCCACCCGCAACACCTCCTCCCACACATCCTCCACCCGCAACACCTCCTCCCACACATCCTCCCACACATCCTCCACCCGCAACACCTCCACCCACAACACCTCCACCCGCAACACCTCCTCCCACAACACCTCCACCCGCAACACCTCCACCCGCAACACCTCCTCCCACAACACCTCCTCCCACAACACCTCCACCCGCACATCCTCCTCCCACAACACCTCCACCCGCAACACCTCCACCCGCAACACCTCCTCCCACAACACCTCCTCCCACAACACCTCCACCCGCACATCCTCCACCCGCAACACCTCCTCCCACAACACCTCCACCCACAACACCTCCACCCGCAACACCTCCTCCCACAACACCTCCTCCCACAACACCTCCACCCGCACATCCTCCTCCCACAACACCTCCACCCACAACACCTCCTCCTCGGTCTCAGTGACTCCATGAAGTCTGAGGTTCCATCGACGCCCATAGAATCTCAGAAACTCGGGTTAATCGGGATGTTGGATCTTTCTCATTGAGCTCCACTCGTTTTTCCACTGAGTTAATTTTCATTTTAACATCTTTGATTTCTTCTAGCTTTCTTCCCAGCTTTGTTTCTAAAGCATCACTTCTCGTGTTGGTCAGGTTAGCAAGCAGAGCAAAAGCATCATCAGGATTTGAGTTGTTTGTTCGTAGCATATTTGGAAAAGGCTTCTGGGCAGCAGGAGGTTTACTTGGAGTCACTGGGAGTGGCGGGAAATCCTCCTCGCCATTCTCCGGTTGGAGAGCCGGACCGACATAGTCGTGGTCTTTTTCATCAACACCAGGTTTTTTCAGGTTTTTTCCAACTTGCTGTGGTCACTAGTTCTTTTTTGGGCTGTTTTAGGCATCTTCCCGAGAGTAAAGTAAGCTTACAACGTAGAAAAGTACTCAACTGAGCGCTGGTACACTCAGGAAAATTGCAAAATAAGATTGCTAGCACTGAGAGCACAGGGTGGCTTACGCTGCCGCCATCTTTCCTCTTTGCGCAGCCGCGGTGAGCTGCTATCAACCCGCGTCTTTTTAAAATGTCCAGACCCGATTCACTGACCTTAGAAACAAAAACGGTACAAAAACAGTACAAGATGTTTGGGTCAGGCTGGTTCTGTGAACAGAAATGTGTTTGGTACTGAAACTATGACAGACTCACTTCATGAACTGTGAACTGAAATATTAAACCCGACTCATCATGTCCACTTTTCCATAGATGGACATTCATTCTTGTTTAAAGAAAAAGTCCAACAGCCGCATAACGTAAAAATAATGGTGATGCAATTTCTAAGTATTATTTTCAAATAGATTTTTGACCTTCGACCTTGATAATAAACTGGTTTTATGTTTATTAATCCTATGAATTTAGTAAAATGTTCTTCAAATGACTGTGTCAAGAAAATCCGAGCTCATCCCACTTCCCCATGCTGGAGATTTTAGTTTAACAGTAATAATAAATAAAGTTATCTTTAAAATGAATCACTCAAGTGATATCAAGGCCCAGCAGTAGACTTAAGTGTCAATAAAATAAATCTAGTTGTGTGTGTTGTTTTTGTCTCATGCAAACTTTGCTTTAATTCTACTTTTTTCTATCTAATCATAAGAAATCATAGTCAGTCAGAGAGAGTCATTAAACAGGAAAAGCAGGTTTCCTGGAAAAAGAGGAAGTTTCCAGCCTGCAGATTTATAAAAATAGTTGAGACTATTTCTTAGTTTAAAGCATGAAAGTTTTAAAGAATGAAATCTAAACATTTTGAGTAATTTGATAAGATTCAAAGTAAAATACTTATATTAATATTGGTTTACTTGTAATAATACTTACACTTATATTTGTGAGAACACTTATAAGAAAAACAAGCAAATGTAACTTTGGTATCAAATAATTAGAATAATAGATTATTCTTGGTTTCTTTTCAGAAAACATCTGTAATAACTCACATTAAGATCATAATAAGAGTAACTAATAAGTTATGGTTATAAAATCATAAATGAATGATAGATCAGAGAAGCTGAAGAAAATAAATGTGATATAAGTTATGGTTATAAAATTATAAATGAATGCTAAATCAGAGAAGCTAAAGAAAATAAATGTGATATAAATGTGATTTTGACATTGAACTTGAAATGGTGTAAAAGGTTGTAAAACTGCAATTAAACATCACTGATATGTTGGAGGTAGATGGTAGGTGAAAGGTGACAGGAAGGGAAAAAGGGGAACTAACAGGAGAGCAGAGATGATCAGCACCTTATATGGAAACAGGAGGTTGAGCAGCCCTGAGACATTGGCACAGACATCATGACATGATGTCTCTTAAGACAGTGACGGATATGAGATCATCTGTCTAAGCAGACAGATGAACCCTATATAAGGTGGGTGCAAAAGAGGAACCGTTCGTTGGATCCTCCGGGCAGCTTCGAGCCAAGATCGAGATGGACAAAGAACTCTGCAGCTGAAGAAGAGCCGGGGCCACGGAGCCGGAGACTGTCCTGCACATGGAGACCAACCCGTCTGGCCCACAATCTGTGGCTTCGAATCGCACTTCTCTCATCGGCTGGGTTCTGACCCCAAAGACAAAGATGAAGACAAAGACAAGGAAGAAGAACTGGTGCCTTTTTTCCTGCCAGCACCAAGTCCTGTGTGACCTCAGCATCCATGCAGAGAGGAGGCTCATCAGACCTGCGGAGATCCTGGCCTTCATCGATCAACATCTTCCTCCTGTTGCAACACCTTCTTCATCATCAAGCCAGGTCTGGGGTTCGAAACGCCAAACTCCGTCCGTCTCTCTCAAAGGTTCCTTTTTTAGTTCTCAGTATCAGCAGTAGGGAAAGATAGACTAGATGATTGATTTTACTTATTTGATTATTTCTGCTACTGAATTAAGCTGTACTGACCCTTGCAAAAATGCCTTACTAATAAAATATTTAGCATAAAGAAAATCTAAAAGATGTTGTGGACATTCAGTTAATGAGTCACCTTAAAGTTCTTTGATGGTTGTAAAATAGCTGTGATGTTTGATTCTGGAGAGGAAGAGGTGGAAAATGTTTTTAGGTTGTTGGTAGCCCATATTTAAAACAACATCCTTGGGACTCGCCCGAGTTACTAAAACCTACCTGGTTCAATAACAAATGCAAGTTGCAAAATAGAGAACGAGCGACCGTTAACAGGTGTGCTCTGTGAAACTAGTTGGCTGTAGGCTGCTCAGTCTGGCTAATTCACAGGGGGAAGAAGGGTGGGACACCTGGATGTAGGCCGTCAGATAACCAGGCGAATCGTTTCTCGAAACCAGCTTAAACAGAGTTTACTTCAGTTCTGGACAGGGTAAATCCCAGCAGATTTAGGAAACTCAACGGACCCGTTAGACGGAGAGCTGGTAGCACATCTCCCCTCTCAGAAGAGGAAGTACGAGAGTGAGAGAGTAGAGACAGAAAGGAGGGGGGGGGGTGTTGCGCAACAACAAGTGGCGCCCAACGTGGGGCCCAGTCTAACGGAGTAGGAGGGCCCTATGTGCCAAGTCAGTGAAAACAGATGTGAGGATCTGAATAGCTCACTTGGTTTGTTAACTCTTAGGGAATAGAGTTAATGGTGACTGATAAGGCCGTCAGTCACAACCCTTGCAGTAACTGTATAGCATACAGGTGAGGGAAAGCTTCTACTGAGGATAAATGACCGGATCCAGACAGTGAAGCTAGTAGCCAACATAGTCTAGACCCATCCCTGCTCGAAGGCTAAAGAGAGGCTTTGGGGGATAGACAACTCGAACCGACAGAGAGACGGAGTGATGGATGATCACTTCGAGGAGGAAAATCTGGGGAAGAAACCGGAGGAAGCCGGCCGTCCAGATCCTTTGGAAAAGGAGGAGACCTCAACAGAACTGCATCAGCTTTCTGCACAGCTACCCAGGGCACCCAGGGCAGCGGATGGAAGGTTTGTTCATCAAGAGCACAGTCCCATGGGGTTCAGTCTGCATGGATGTAGCAGAACCAATGGGATAACAGGAAAGAGAGGTGAGACGTACCTCTTGGTGCTGATGGACACAGTGACAACTGCTAGAAGAGCAGGTCTTCCCCTGCAGAGGAACTCCGTTCACGTCACAGAAAGCAGGGAGGCGAAGACACTTCTCCTTTTTGCTTAGAGAAGGAAAAGGGAAGTTGCAGCTTGAAGTGTCACTGAAAACAGGGCAGAGAGTTTGGATTAAAGCTCAAGATCGGCCTGCAGCTACGGGGATCAAGCTGAGATTCAACGCCCAAGATTTTGTAAAGTAAGTACTGAACTTCAACACAGTACTACTGATGAAGAAAGGGGTCCATGAGGAAGCAGTGCTCAAGCCAGTTCTTAGCTACAGCGAACCAGAACATTACGAGAAGATGGCCAGAGAATCAAGCACCATGCCATCCTATATTAGACTGGCCACTATTACAGGAAGGTTGCCGTTCAAAGAACAACTTCAAGGCTTTGGACTGGGAGGGCCGTGAAGAAATTGGACTATGCTAAAGAAGAACTCCTGTCACAACCTGATGGATTAAAATGGAAAAGGATCATGATTACGGATAAAGCGTCATGATGCTTATGCTTTTTGCTTTGCTCTGCTGAACAGCCAGAAAAGTTTTTTTTTGAGGCCTTCTGTCTCAGCCCATCTTCCCTAAAGAACCATTCCACATCCTGAAGAACCGACAGTTCATCCAGCGAAGGTTCCTGTAGAAGAATCAGAGCGATCCAAGTTTTCTTCGACATTCATCACCTCATGGGGGAAATCAAAACTCCAAAGAGGGGGTGTCAAGAGAAGTGGAGTTTTGATGACTACACTGAGCCCTCTGTGAAAACTGAGGATGAAGAATCTGCATCTTCACATCCCAGACGAACATCTTCTCTTTCTAGTGGATGAGGACGGCGAACTGCAGGAGGGTGATGGACTCCCAGCATGTGAAAGGTCTGACCTCGTGGAGGGGGTGTCAAGAAAATCCGAGCTCATCCCACTTCCCCATGCTAGAGATTTTAGTTTAACAGTAATAATAAATAAAGTTATCTTTAAAATGAATCACTCAAGTGACATCAAGGCCCAACAGTAGACTTAAGTGTCAATAAAATAAATCTAGTTGTGTGTGTTGTTTTTGTCTCATGCAAACTTTGCTTTAATTCTACTTTTTTCTATCTAATCATAAGAAATCATAGTCAGTCAGAGAGAGTCATTAAACAGGAAAAGCAGGTTTCCTGGAAAAAGAGGAAGTTTCCAGCCTGCAGATTTATAAAAATAGCTGAGACTATTTTAAAGCATGAAAGTTTTAAAAAATTAAATCTAAACATTTTGAGTAATTTGATAAGATTCAAAGTAAAGTACTTATATTAATATTGATTTACTTGTAATAATACTTACACTTATATTTGTGAGAACTACAAGAAAAACAAGTAACTGTAACTTTAGTAGTAAATAATTAGAATAATAGATTATTCTTGGTTTCTTTTCAGAAAAACATCTGTAATAACTCACATTAAGATCATAATAAGAGTAACTAATAAGTTATGGTTATAAAATTATAAATGAATGCTAAATCAGAGAAGCTAAAGAAAATAAATGTGATATAAATGTGATTTTGACATTAAACTTGAAATGGTGTAAAAGGTTATAAAACTGCAATTAAACATCACTGATATGTTGGAGGTAGATGGTAGGTGAAAGGTGACAGGAAGGGAAAAAGGGGAACTAACAGGAGAGCAGAGATGATCAGCACCTTATATGGAAACAGGAGGTTGAGCAGCCCTGAGACATTGGCACAGACATCATGACATGATGTCTCTTAAGACAGTGACGGATATGAGATCATCTGTCTAAGCAGACAGATAAACCCTATAAAAGGTGGGTGCAAAAGAGGAACCTTTTGTTGGATCCTCCGGGCAGCTTCGAGCCAAGATCGAGATGGACAAAGAACTCTGCAGCTGAAGAAGAGCCGGGGCCACGGAGCCGGAGACTGTCCTGCACATGGAGACCAACCCGTCTGGCCCACAATCTGTGGCTTCGAATCGCACTTCTCTCATCGGCTGGGTTCTGACCCCAAAGACAAAGATGAAGACAAAGACAAGGAAGAAGAACTGGTGCCTTTTTTCCTGCCAGCACCAAGTCCTGTGTGACCTCAGCATCCATGCGGAGAGGAGGCTCATCAGACCTGCGGAGATCCTGGCCTTCGCCGATCAACATCTTCCTCCTGCTGCCACACCTTCTTCATCATCAAGCCAGGTCTGGGGTTCGAGGCGCCAAACTCCGTCCGTCTCTCTCAAAGGTTCCCTTTTTTAGTTCTCAGTGTCAGCAGTAGGGAAAGATAGACTAGATGATTGATTTTACTTATTTGATTATTTCTGCTACTGAATTAAGCTGTACTGACCCTTGCAAAAATGCCTTACTAATAAAATATTTAGCATAAAGAAAATCTAAAAGATGTTGTGGACATTCAGTTAATGAGTCGCCTTAAAGTTCTTTGATGGTTGTAAATAGCTGTGATGTTTGATTCTGGAGAGGAAGAGGTGGAAAATGTTTTTAGGTTGCTGGTAGCCCAAATGTAAAACATCATCCTTGGGACTCGCCCGAGTTACTAAAACCTACCTGGTTCAATAACAAATGCAAGTTGCAAAATAGAGAACGAGCGACCGTTAACAGGTGTGCTCTGTGAAACTAGTTGGCTGTAGGCTGCTCAGTCTGGCTAATTCACAGGGGGAAGAAGGGTGGGACACCTGGATGTAGGCCATCAGATAACCAGGCGAATCGTTTCTCGAAACCAGCTTAAACAGAGTTTACTTCAGTTCTGGACAGGGTAAATCCCAGCAGATTTAGGAAACTCAACGGACCCGTTAGACGGAGAGCTGGTAGCACATCTCCCCTCTCAGAAGAGGAAGTGCGAGAGTGAGAGAGTAGAGACAGAAAGGAGGGGGGGGGTGTTGCGCAACAACAACTGGAAATGCAAAGTTTAGAGTAGATTTTATTTTAATTTCCAGGCCCCACTAGGACTGTGTGGCTCCACAGCTGCTTGTGTCTCATTAATGTTAGCGGATGTTAGCAGATGTTAGCAGATGTTAGCAGATGTTAGCGGATGTTAGCGGATGTTAGCAGATGTTAGCGGATGTTAGCAGATGTTAGCAGATGTTAGCGGATGTTAGCAGATGTTAGCGGATGTTAGCGGATGTTAGCAGGTGTTAGCGGATGTTAGCAGATGTTAGCAGATGTTAGCAGGTGTTAGCAGGTGTTAGCAGGGATGATGTAATCTGATTCTGTTTCAAACTGAGTTTATTCACCTCTGGGAAAAATTTAAAGCTTCTCTGAATTTACTCTTTATAAGTTTATGTTTGATTAAAATGATTATTGTTCTTTTGTTCTGTGAATTATTGACAACATGTCTCTTAATTTTGTTTGTGAATGTATGTAAATAAGCAGTTAGATTTAGAAAAACGCACCAACGAATATCTTCTCATGGGTCTTAGCCCTGCTGGGGGCTCAGCCCCCCTAAAGGTCAGATCCTAGAATCGCCCCTGCTGGACCGGCCTCTGTCACACACCGGACCGGCTTCAGTTACACACCGGACCGGCCTCTGTCACACACCGGACCGGCTTCATGAAGAGTAGAGACTCTGACTGTCCTGTTTTTCCTCTGCTGTCACGGTGAGAGCAGCAGAACAACTGCAGGACGTTCCTGGTTCTGGTTCTGGTTGTGAAATCTGGTTCTGCAGATCTGAACCGCTGAACTCTGTTAGCAGCTCGTATTTCTGCTGCTCAGAAACCTAATTTTTATATTTTTGTCCACAGATATTAACATCCCAGTGAAGAAATGTGAAAGTCGTTTATTTATCTATAATTCTGTTATCTTTTTAAAAATATATTTGAACATTTGTAAACTGGTTTATTTATCTGCCCTGAATATAAACGGTGCAGATCCCCCATCATATTTTAATATTTCTTTCATGTTTGCAGGAATTTATTGTTTTATCTGAAACTTAAAACTTTACAGATTTACAGATTTATCTCTTTAAGAAACAAAAGGATGAAAGTTGAAGGATTGATTAGAAACTTTTCACTTTGGGACGTTTTCACAACATTTCACTGCATTTATGTTTAAAAACTAAATGAAAATGAAAAGTTTGAATTTATTGTGGATTTTTTTAAAGTCCCATTTCAAAGTTCAGATATTTACATACACCAGGCCATATAGGGTCAAAGTTCAGCGGCTGCATCATGAAGTCTCCTCCTCTGTGGGAGGAGCTGACCTGATAAAAACCAAACTCGGCTTCATCGTCTTCGTCTTCATCAGCTGAGGTCCTTCCAGGCTGATTCCCTCCAGGCTGACTCCCTCCAGGCTGATTCCCTCCAGGCTGATTCCCTCCAGGCTGAGGTTCGGTTTGCTGTCTGACTGTTTCCGTCGTTTTGCTGCTGCAGCATCATGGCGCCTCGCAGGCCGGCGTCGCTGAGCCTCCTGGTCGTCTTCGGCCTCCTCATCCTCTCCACCGGTACGACCTGCAGAATGCTAGAGGAGGATTTAAATGATTGGTTATTGATTATTGATCAGGGTTTTGTTGAGTGATCTGTGTCTTACTGCTGCAGAGGGCAGAGGCGTTCAGGAGAAACTGAGTCCTGATGTCACAGCTGGAAGTTTCCTCAGAGGAAAAGATGAACATCTGGAGAGAAGCAGGTGAGAATCTGGGTTTTATTACAGCATTTATTATTAATAGATATTATTAATAACTCACGTTTATTATCAGCTGAGAGCCGATCAAACACTGAAACAATTAATTCATTTCAGATTCCAGAAAACTGGAAATGTTTTTAAACCTGATTTAAATTTGTTTATTTCATAATGTCTTTCTGTAAAAACTTAAATTATGTCATTTTTAATTTTTGTTATCATTTAAAGATACAAACTAAATCCATCTCTCCTTCCAGACTGATTTCTGATCAGCTGCTCCACAATGAAAAGGTGAAGATTTTATTCATCCATAACTTTATAATAAATGTTTTATATGTAAAAATATAAAATATGAGATTAAAATGTGATTTTATCTTAAGTTAAATTAGAGTCAACATATAGTAGAGCAGTAATTAATTACATTTACTTGAATAATGTTACTGAAAAACATTTTTTTACTACGTTGTTCTATTTACTTTTATTTTAGTAATTTTATTATGAAATATTTTTACTTTAACTTGAGTAAAATTTTTGGATTTTCTTCCCACTGAATGAAAATCAAACACATTTTAATCAAAGACAGACATGTTGAAGTTTTCTAAGTTTTTTATCAAAACAAACTGATGTAGAAACATTTTTACTATGAATTATTGTCATTTTCACTCAAAATACAGAAATTTCAGTAACACTTTATTTGAGGGGTTGTGAATAACACCGTCGTAAACATGAATAAATCTTCATGAATATTTATGACTGTTGTCATAAAGTGTCATTCAGTAAATCTTGACTTTTAATACAAGGTTGACATTATTCAAAATGTCTTTATGACAACTAGACATTAACCAAGAAATCATGATCTGACATAAATTTGTTATAAAAGTATTACTGATTAAACTTTAAAAATTATGTAGCTTTAAGTTATTAAAGCTAAAGTTTATTAAAGTTTTATTCTGAGTGTCACGTTTAGGAAGATGAAGCTGTTTGCACTTTTGTCTTGATTTAACTGAAGAAAATGATCTAAAAATGATTTTCTGCATGAAATTCAGTTCAAGTTTCATAAACCTGAGAGGTTCAGGCCCAGACTCTAATAAATATCTGAGTCGTCGGCGAAGCCAAGAACTTTAATGTTTCACATCCTGATCCAGTGGGAAGAGCAGAACCTGGAACTGAGCCTTGAGGAACTCCAGAGTTAAATCGACTCCAGGCGTCTTCATCGTTTCCAGCAGGAACAAATAGCTGCAGTTCGGCTGGAATCGGCTTCATCTTCCTCTTTAACCCAGACAGAAAATAAAACACCAGAAACTGATTCATCAGCAGGACGAGGAAGAAGAACCACGGAGGCTCATTCAGGGCCGGTCCAAGCCTTTCTGGGGCCCAAACCAGCAGGTCGGCACCAGATGCTTCAGCTTCTAGTGAAATAAAACGACACAAATTTAAAAGTAACTTTTCAACAAGAAACAGGATTTTATTTCCAGTAAATAATTCATTAATATGGATGAAAAAGTTTCAGTTCCACTGGTGGATTTTTTCCCTTATAATAAAACATTTTTCCATCTTATAGATGAAATAATCAACCAGCTGACGGTTTTACATCAACATTAAGAAATGACTGACTTCAAAAAGCTCTATATATCTGAATGAAAAGTTATGAGTTATTTTTGTTTTATTTCAGGTTTCAAGATATTTGAAGTAGAAATCAGATCAGAAGTAACATTTTGTGTTTTGTCGTGTATTTAAGTGTCATATTATTTTAACCTTTTAAAGTAACTTCAGCTGATAAACATTATATTTACAGTAAACAAGTTGAAAAGTTTGACCTTATATTTCCCCAGAAGAGGCAGCAGGACGATATTAATTATTATTTATGTGACAAAAATGAATATTGAATTTTTTTTCCATGTTTAGTAAAATTTTGTTTGTATAATTTAACGTTATTTTAAATATTTATATTTTAATCATGCTAGCTTGGTGCTCATGGGCCCCCTGGTGGCCTGGGGGTCCTATGCAGCCGCTGAACTTGCATTGCTTTGGCCCCACTCTGGGTTTATCCCGTCCAGAACCGCAGCAGAACCTTCCTGTGTTCTGACCAAAGCTTGTTTGGTTTCCAGGTTCTGGACGCCTTCTTGGTTGGTTCTGACCAGCAGACGATGGCGGACCAGCTGCAAAGCGCTGCAGAGATCTCTCCCAGCTGCACACAGGAAGTTCTGGTTCCGACCCGCAGCACCGACCCATCAGACGGAAACACCGGGCAGGAAAACGGGTCGGAACCGCAGCAGGGTCTCCCGGTCAGCAGAAAGCTCCTCTACAACCAGACAGTCTGTGAGTCAGAACCCGACCAGCAGAACCCTCAGATGGATCAAGCAGCGCATGAAGCCGACCCGGTTTCCAGAACCTCCAGAACCGCCCCGAGCCCAGATGGTCCCCTGGTAGAGTTTGACCAGCAGCAGATCGTCATGTTAGCAGACGATGAGGTGGTGAGAACAGCTGCAGCTTCTCTCTACCACAAACATCCAGCGGTCAGTTCGCTTCACGCCGTCCGTCCCCAGCACAGAGTCCGGCAGGTCAAAGGTCAGGCGGCGCCTCTGTCGGAACGCAGCAGCCTGGTTCTGGTGGGTCACGGAGCCAGAGAGCCTTCAGGAGAGATGAGGATATCAGGGTACAGCTACAGAGACGTGGCCAGGATCATCCAAAGTGCCTCCAGGATCGGCCAGAAGATCCAAACCACTGCAGTGGTGGCCTGCGGCGTGGGATCGGACCGCCGCTTCCCACCAGCTCTGCTGCAGACGCTGCACGAAGCCGGCCTGGAGACGGAGCTGCACCTGTGGAAGACCGCCGTCCAGGTGGCGGAGACGGGAGACGTCCTGAGTCAGGACTGAGCGCGGTGGAGATCTGGAGATCACACCAAGAAGCTGGTTCTGACCGTCGGCCGGACCGGAGAGATCAGGAGGAGGGACGACCGCCGCCGCACCGGGCAGGAAGTTCCCACCAATCAGACGGCGCTGCTGGGCGACGGAGACGATGAGCCGGACTTCAGAGAACAATGGCCAACAGCAAAAAGAAGCTTCATTGATAACAACATCTATGAGAATGTCGTTTCATATCTAACAGGTTCAGAAGATGTTAAACAAGAACAAGTCGACAAAGTCAGAGAAACCTTCAGGATCCTTGAAGGTTTGACGTGGGGATTATTTTACCCAGAGTTCCCTGGTGGCAGAGGTGCGGCACAACCACTAAGGAGAGTTCAGGATCCAGACCTGGACAGGTTCATCATAGGGAGGAGAGACGAGCCGGGAGAAGTTGTCTGGTTAGACAACAACGGTAAAGAAAATGTTCTCCAGAGATGCTACGTGATTGAAACAGGAAGTGACATCAGAAACATCATCCGCCATTTTGCAAGGGTGGGAGAGAACGATGACTCCTACCTGCTGATCAGTGATTGGCTGTTCTTGGTCCAACCAGACAGTCTGTATGTTTACCCAATAGGAAAGCGGTTCAGTGAGGATGAAGACAGTACACGCAAACCTGTGCAGAAACTGATTCAGCAGCAAAACCAAGAGGGAAACGAAAGATATGAAAACATTAAGAACCACATCCAGGTTTCTGAGAGGAAGAATTTTGTTAATATCGTGACGAATATTTTCCGGAATCAGCCCGTCTGCTTGCACTTCAACCCGGAGTTGTTCTCAGTCTGGTATTTCACAGCTTCAGTCGTCGCTGAATCTGCCAGGAACTTCCGGACGTTTCCTTTGACCCTCATGGCTCTGAACATGAAGAACAAGAGGTTCTGGTTCGACCCAAAGTACATCACCATGGCTGATGGGGGAACCTGGCTGAACAAGCCGCTGCGGGGCTTCAGCGGCTCGGCGGAGGGATACCCGGAGAAACTCGCTGCGCTGCTGGGGAGAGAATACATGGTGATGAGAGCCTGGCAGCAGACTACAGTGAAGAACCAGCAGGGGGCGGACGAGTTCACGGTCATGGCTGAAGCTGCACAGCAGCTCAATGTGTTGGCGGAGCAGGAGAAGAATGAGTTCATAAAGACTTGCAGAAAATTTGTTGTTGATGTGAAGAACCAGCAGAATCTCCCATCAGCGTCCAGCAGCTTCAGCACCAACGAGCAGAGAGAAGGTCCAGCATTCAGCCTGGAGGTCAATAAATGACCAGAATATCATCAAACTGCTGCGGGGTTCAGTTACTGTCAGCATTAATATTTTATATTTAATGTTAACACATGATGTCTGTCGTTTAAACTCTGGAGGAGCTTAAAGTTTCACCGTTTTAATAAAAAGCTTTGATTCATTTCGTCACGTCAGTTTTTAATCTGACTAAAGTTTCTGTCTTCATCTCTAACAGCTGAAATTAAACCATTTTCTGTCTCCAGTTCTAAATTACAACATTAATATTTAATATTCATCTTTAAATATTCACCAATAGTTATTTTTTTATGATTTCATGTTTAATTCTGCAGCCATAAATCTTCTAAACACTGAATTATATTGCACTGAAAATTGATTAGATGTTTATTTACCTCATAAAATACAAAAATATTTTTGCTGTAAGAAAAACTATATTAAAATCTGTTCATGTTGAAGTTAACGTTACGTCTCTGTAACACCAGCTGTTATTATTTATGGCTCTGAATCTGGACTGAGTTTCTGATCACAGTGAGAAATTTTAATAATATTGAAAAAGGTCAAAATAAATAGATGAAATGTGGAGAAAATAAAAAAAATCATGTTTAACGTCTGAATAACTGGAAAAGGAAGTACTTTTATTTTGATATTTCCAACAATAAGCGTTCCCGCAATATTGCAGCTAGCTTAGCAGTGAGAGGTCAGAGGTCAAGTATGTTTGTCAGAGTTAAAGCAGCGTTCAATTCAGTGGTCGTTATTATAAAGCTACAGCAAACATGAACTGATTCTTGTTCTCCGTTAACATCCCATAATAGTCCACCAGCAAATTTACAACAGAACGGCCTAGTCAAAGTCTTTAATGTTTGCATTTTTTAAAATTATTATTTTAGGTCAGTTTTTGTTCGGCAGTTTCAAACTGTTTTACTGAAATTTAAAGTTTTTTGTTATTTTTGAGATTTAAACAACAGAAAACTTTAAATTTCCTGTTTGTAAAAATGAACAGAAATTTTCATAGAAATGAAAAACATCTGAACTTCGGCTGACGGTCAGTTAAAGGTTCAGGTCGTCTTTCTGTAGCAAACGAGGAAACAGTGAAGCTCAAACAAACAAAAATTAAAAAGATGTTTGGCTGAAACCAGGAGATGAAATGAAACGTTTGTTTAAAGATTCATAACAAAAAAGTTTTATTCTGCTTCTACTAAACAACTGAAATCTGCTGCATGATAAACATCCAGCTTATAGATAAAGATGGAACTATGAATATTTAACAGATGAATTCTGCAGAAGATTTTAAACGTCCAGGAAAATGAAAACAAGCAGCTGGAGCTTCAGGATTTAGTTCAGTCCGACGTCCAACTCAGATTCAACCTCAAGAAGAAGAAAGTTTGAGGTCATTTCTTCTTCTTCTTGCTCTTCTTGCCGCCCTCGCCCTGCTGGGCGCTGCTGTCACTTCCTCCGCTCTTCTGGGTTCGAGTCTTTAGCTTGGGGATCATCTCAGCGACGTAGAACATCACGTCCTTCCCTGGAGAGAAGAACCGGACATCCTCTGGTTACGTTTGAACCGAACCGTTCCCGGGTCGGTCCTGTTCTGGTTCTGGTTCTGCTGCAGAAAATCATTACTGAAAACTTTACATCCAGTCCTGCATCTAAAGGCTGGAGAGTAAAAACCAGAATGAGGACAGAAACCAGGACGGATCAGAAAATAAAAGTCATGATGCTAATTAACTTAGCATCATTAACTGCACCTTGAATTGCCTTACCTTAGCAGAACCAACTTTTAGTTAGCGCTTTAGCAATAGCTTTAGCACAGCTAATGTTTCTGATTAGTGCTTTAGCGTTAGCGCAGCAGCCGGGTTCTGATCACGGTCTGGGTTTGGATGTTCTCCAGATGTTAGAGGAACATCTGCCTGAGACACGGCCGTCGCTTCTCACCAAGACGATTTAAAACCGCATTGGCTGAGGAAGAGGAGGAAGAGGAGGAAGAGGAGGAAGCTGAGGAAGAGGAGGAGGCTGAGGAAGAGCAGGGTCCAGCTGCTGGACAGAACCAGAGGCCGAAGGAGAGATTAGGGACCAGAAGCGTTCTCTGATGGATGGAAGAAGTTCTCCTGTCGGGTTCTGGACGTTTTGAAAACCTTTCAGAGTTTTAGCTTCTGAGCTGCAGGAGAGGAAAAACCGGGAGAAGCGCCACCTGCTGGAAACTTACGGGATCTGAACTTGTCCTGACACAGACTGCCGTCCGTCTGCTTCAGCTGGACTCTCACCCGACCTCTGAACTGGACGTCCCGGTTCCACTCCCTGGGATGCATCTTGTTCTGTCAGACAAACGGAACCAGAACAGAACCAGGACGGATCAGGCGCCGTGTTTGGACCCGGGAGCATCTGTGAGGGATGCGGTCGGGTTCTACCTCCACGTAGACGTTCATCCCTGCAGCCGTCAAAACGTCACGGACCTCTGCGCAGGACGGGTTCTCCACCGCCTGGAGACAAAACAGGAGCAGCTGGGTCGATACCGGGTCGGCGCCTCAGCTGCCCCGACATAAAGACAGAAAGACAAACCTTCTCTGTGGGGATCCTGCGTCCCTCAGCCAGCGTCTTCTTACTGTTGATGTAGATGGGATAGACGCAGATGAACCTGAAACACGGCGGATCAGATGAGGTCTGACATCAGCAGCTTCAACAGTAAGATTAAAAGATATTTACATTATAAAACCTTAAATTAATCCTAAAATCATTAACTCGGTTGATTTGTGTGACTTGCAGTGTTGCCCATGTTGTGGTTCAGGCTTCATGAAAACATTTAATCAAACTACAGTCAGTCCGACACACAGCAGCTCTGATTTGTTCCAAATACACAAACTAATCAACCAAGTTTTGGCTTTTTTAGAAATATTGCATCTAAGATACCAAATAATCAACTTTTATTTAGGCTGAGGCTTTAATACAAGACTTTAAAACGTTGTTTTACTCTTTGCCCAAGCAACAGGAATGCTGGACAAACGACTGGAACTCACTTCCTTCATCTGTTTTAATGTAACTATTTTTTTAAAGAGCCCTGCTTAATTATTTAATCATGACCTTTAATTTTAACATATTGATCGCATCGCGACTATATCAGGTCGTCTGACTGAAGCAAAATAAAGCAGGTCCAAATATAAAACCCTGAGGCACCCCACTGTATAAATATATAAAAATATATACAAACAGCCCAAATCATCAGTAAAACATTAAATATAAGATATTTTATCACTTTTTACCAGAACTAAATAAAGCATTTCTGTGTAGTTGTTTAATACATTTTAATTCAGTGAAGTTTTCCACAGCAGATCCTGTTGGATGGAAACACGAGAGAAACTTTATATAGTTAAATCAAAACCTTAAAGCCTCTAAACGCTACAGTGAATTCAGAGAGAAAAACCTGGAGGTTCAAACAGACTTCCTGAAGGAAAAGGGAAATGCTTCATTCAACTTTTAACAATTATCTCACATTTAGAAGAAGATAAGTTTGAAATTCAGAGTAACATTGGAAGGATCTGTGGTTTTAGTCCTGAAACACAATAAAACGAAGAAGAGATAATACACGTCATGCTAAGGAGCTCAGAGCCAAGTCAAACTTTATGGAAAACCACCAGAGTTTGTATCATCTGTCAGCTAAAATCAGAAATAATGTATGCCGAATTACAGAGAGACGTTTATATCAACCTGTTTGCAGAATTGGGAGCAATTATCTAATAAAGGCGACCATATTCTGTTGTTTTATTAAATCCATTGAGGTTTCTAGGAGGTTTCAGCTGGTTGAGGAGCTAGCTCCGTTAGCTTTAAGTGAGCTGTACTTACCTTTCTTTATCAGCGGGGTTTTCAGTCAGATGAGCCATAGTTGGAGTTAAAGCTACACCGACAACAGGACCGGTTTGACCTAAGCTCTCAACTCATTAAAGTCACGTAAAGAATAATAAATTATTCCATCAGCAGCTAGCTGCGGTAAACACGCAGCGGACTGGAAGCTAATCCTTCTTCTTCAAGCTTAGTGTGGTCAGTGAGACACCCTGGCGGCTTCATACTGCCACCATGCGGCGACGTGGAAATTCACAACGGATTCCCACTTAACTTCAGAAATAGAGCGAGGATAAAAATAATGTTTCTCTCCTCTTATTTGTACACAAACTTGGTTGTTCTAATACTATTTTCTATCTGCTGAGACTGCTGCATCATTCTGAGTTAGTAAGTTCAGGTGAATGTAGAGTTAACAGTAGCTATAATCACTGGACGTTTAGTGTTTTGTTTTTTTTTGTTGTTGTTTTTTTTTTACAGTACAGTATATGTCCTTGGTATGTCTTTCAGTTGCACCTTTCCAGTGATAAATCTTGTGTGTTTTGGCTGAAATTTTTAATTTGACAAACAAACAAGTAGACAACCTTCGTTTGCTATTTCTGGCCAAAACCATTTCTTAAATCATTGAACAGGCTGTCCAGTCTTTTATTTCACGTCTGGATGATTGTAATTCACTTTATTTTGCCATAAACTAGCTTTTACTAAGCTGTCTCCAAACCAGTTAAATGGTACTATTTAAAAAACAATTGTAAACACTTTGGTTAATCTAACAGCTATTTTAAAGAGCTATGCAAATAAATTTCTGATTGTTATTATTATCATAGTGATATATTCAAAAGTAAAAACATATTTTTGCTTGAAAAGATACCTCGAAAACAATCGTTTTCCACTCCATAGTGCAGCTCTACGTTGGCACCACCTAGCGCTCCTTTGCAGTTCACGCCCTCTCCACTTGGCGTCGCTGCTGAGTCGAATCTGCGCAATGCTAAAGTACCCGGATGTTATTGCAGCTAGCTCTTTTAGCCTCTGCGACGCCGCTCCGTTCTGCCGCATCGGGAACTTTCGATGCGTTTCGCTCCCGCAGCTCTCAGAAACAGTTTTTAATGTCGGGAAGTTAACACACCTGGTTTATAATGACAGAAGTGATCTGAAGGTATCGATATTTTTCGGTGTAGTTGTTGAATTTGTAAGCTGTTTGGCGGGACTGGGTTTGGTATAACAATACGCGGAGCTGAAGCCAGGGGCTGAAACGCAAATTGGTTCAGTTTTTACCACAGCTGCCGTCATGGAGGATAAAACTTTTACTAAAGAGTTAGACCAGTGGATTGAGCAACTCAACGAGTGCAAGCAGCTGACAGAGAACCAAGTCCGGACGCTTTGTGAGAAGGTAGGTACTCCCGTCTGATTCCACTGACCTCCATTTCATAGTAGGCCCCAGCGGCTCGGTCTAATTTCTGGAAAGGCAGTAACGTTGAGGGTTTTTGGCCCAGTTTTGGAGCCGCCACACGGAGCTCGACGGTGTTTGTGTGCCGTGTTGGAGATAAATCACAGCCAGTCTTTCAGGTTTTCTAGGTAAAAGTGTATTTGTGAAGATATTTATGAAACCACAAATTAAAAACTGACGGGCCGAAAATGCGCACCCTGGTTATCCATCAAATAGACGCAGCCCATTTTACCGTCCGTTAATTAAACCAACTAGATTTTCCCTTTCCTTATCTGCTGAAACGCCCTTATTTCCAGTATGTATTGGTTTTAGAAGCTAAGTGACCAGCGGATCGGTTAATGTGACGCCGCACTGCTCTCCACCGCACCCTCCCCGGATCGATCAGAGGTTTTATTGCATAAAGCTGTCCGGCCTCCCAGACTTTAGACGGCTCCACCGGGTTGCTGCAACAGAAATAAATTTGGAGCCGCTCAGCTCTGAATCATCGTCTTTATGAATCCCTGCAATAAACCCCAACATACCGATTTCTGAAAAGTGGCAGGATGTTTCTGGCTGTCAATCCATGAATGATGGACATCAGGAAACGGTCAGCTGCGCTGGTTGAAGGAGGAACAGGCCAGATATAAAATCTGGAGTTTTATTCCAGGGAAAATAAAACATTTACTACTTCATATTTAAAAGATTTACGGTATAAATCTAAACTCGGTCGTTTTACAACAACTTTAAGCAATATTTCATCATATTTCCACCATGATGTCATAGTTTCAGTTGAACTTCATGGGATTGATCAAATGATGGGATCTGGTTTATTAAAGGAGAAACCTGAATAATGAAGAGCTGCAGAGTTTATCTAGAGGCTTATTGTAGTTATTAGGCTTTTTCACTAATTATTAAAATTACTTCTGTATGTAATACTTATTGTACTCCAACTCAACTTGAATAGTTAAATCAGTCATAATTCATTGTGTGAATTGCTGCTTTGACTACAACTGTTGTTAAAATCAAGTTTCCCCTGATCAGTTATCTGTACTGGTTAATTAAAGTTTCATTAATGGTAGAACTAGTTGGTGTTGCGTTCTCTGCATCTATAAGCAACAGGAACATAAATCGAATAAATGATTTCGAATAAGGAATTAGACCGAGCCGCTGGGGCCTACTATGAATCGTTTGCATTTTCCACAAACAGGAAATGCTTTGCTGTTTTTGGTTTCCGAGGAAACGGCAAACTCTCCTCTATTCATGGATTTCTCTGGGAAATCAAATTTATTCACATTAATTTTTAAAACACTAGAGAGAAACTGCAGCTGGTGAAGCTAAAGAGTCCAAATGCAACTCTTGACGTGCTATTGGCTGGCGTCAGTCGTTTCCTTGGTGCTGATTGGCTGAACCGCGACGAGCCGCTGTCAGGCTGTAGATGTTAGCTTCTGCTGCAGAGCAAAGACTGTTTCCAGTCTTTCCAGGAGTGCATCGATTTATCAGCCAGCCAATTTATTGGTACTGATTTCCTTAATTTTGGCGGATCGGTGTGAAGTTGATCTTATCCACTGGTGTTATCAACCTCAGCAATGGTCTAAAAATCAAGCGCTGTGCTTTTCTTTTCTCCCGTGAGAGAAGTTTGACTGACAAAACGACCGACCAGGTCACGTCTGCACACTTACAGCTGACAATAGTCTCCCCATTGTTGCCAATTCATCAACTTTCTTGATATATTGAGCAACATTTCAGACAAAAAAAATGGTATCAGCCAAAATCATAATTGGTAAGTTAGGTTTTCTAAAAGATCGGTAATCTGCTATCGGCCAGAAAACTGCAGTTGATGCAGCCCTATTATTAATACATATTATAGTAGATTTGGAGTTTAAACTTTTAAAAGTCATGTTTAGGGGTCCAGCAGATTTTGCTATTCCTAAAAATGATTTAATGTTGACAACAAAAACAAACTCATGAGTGAAGTGAGAAGTTTAGAATAACAGAACCATATTTTATCTGGAGATAATAACTGCTCCTCCATCTATGGAAAAGAAACAGATGAGAAAAAATATATTTCTGTTTTTGTTAAAAGTTTATTGAAAACATTAAAGAACAAAGAAATTCGTATCTGATCCATCTCTGATGCTGGAGCAGCTTCCAGCTCCGTTTAATACAGACCTACGTGAAACAGATCTGTTATCAGACTGAACATGAACCAGGAGGCGGCGGCCATGTTGGACTGACACTGAGCCGCTCTGCAGAACCACTCCCATCCAGTCTTATTATTTTAATAACCAGAAATATGATCAACTATAATAATCTCTGATCATCTCTGATGGTCTCGGCTCGTTCCTGTTGGGTTTCCAGGCCTAAAGGTCAGTTGAGGAGTTATTATTTACACATTCATATGTAAATAATAACAGTCTGAAAACATCAAACCTGCAGAGAAAACCATGTTTCTCCTCTAAACACCAGTAGGTATCAGAACCAGTTTTACTATAGTTCTATAGTTAATAACTGATCTATGGATCACATGCTTTTTCAGAACTGTCTATGAACCAGAACCTCTGAGTAGTTTATAAAACATCAAATGGTTCTGAAAGTGAAGATGAGGTAAAATATGTTCCTGTTTTATTAAAGTCATATTAGTGTTGGTAAACCAGCCGACACGTTTCCTCATATTCAGTTAAAAACATCCAGTCTTGGTTGCCAAGGCAACAGCTGCTCAGTCTGACGACGGGTTTATTCCCCATAAAAACTTGAAGCAAATTAAAAATCTTTTTTTTTTTTTTAATAAATAAAGATTCTCAGAGAGGGAAGGTGGTTCTGTTCTGACCCGACCCGGAACAGAACCTCGGCTCTGATCCGATCCGACCCGGAACAGCTCTGGAGGGAGAATAAAACGTTCATCAGCTAAACTGTAAATAATTCCTTTTAATCCCCTAAATTAGTCAAACAGAGAATGAAGGAAAATGAATCTAATGGATCTCAGTCTGCAGCAGCCCTGCGTTTATTATGGGATGTTTGACCAGCTCCAGTACAACCTGACTGACTGATCGGCCAATCAGACGCTTTGTCGGCCATGTTTGTTTTGGTCTGAGGCTCAGGAAAGCCGACTGTCATTCTCATGATGCAGCGTTTAATACATAGGTTAGAAAATAAATCATTATTATTAATTATGAGTCAATAATATCAGTCTGTTTATGCTGGTTAGTTGTGGCAGTCATAATAATATTTAATATTTCATCATCATTTGCAAACAAAGCATCATGGAGGTTTCCTGACCCCAGCAGCCTCTCAGGTCGTGACCTTTAACCTTTCCTCTGCTGCTGTTCCTATAAACATCGGATTATTCAGGCTCTACTGGACCAGCTTTATGTCCTCCATTGGTGGTTTCCATGGAAACTGGTCGGTTCTGACCCTGGAGCTGAAGGATGTGATGAAGTTGTGATTGGTCCATATCCTGATATTGATTATTGATCTGCTGATTGTGTTTTTCTTTCAGGCGAAGGAGATTCTGACCAAGGAGTCTAACGTCCAGGAAGTGAGTTAATTTCTCTGAACCGGTTCTGGTCACAGTGACCCACACAGGTCGGGACAGAACCACCATGGGTCCAGCCTCTGAAACATGAATTACTAATCTATTGATCCAAACGGTGGTGACCAATCAGAACTCAGCAAACAGACTCCACCACAAGAAATGCTGGAGGACGGGTTGGTGAGGTTCTGGTTCCGAACCGGGTCCACTAACCCGGTCCTCACCCAGCTGGTCCTGTTCCCAGAGAACAACAGGATGTGGTTCCACCTGTAAAGCAGTGCAGCAGTGACATCACTTCCTGTTGGGGGTCAAAGTTGAACTGATTAAAATTCCAGATTTATTCTGAATAATTATTATTTCCATTTATTGATTCTGATAAAATATTTAAATTATTTATAGATTAATTTCTGCCAGTAAACATCCTGGAGTTTCTGTCTCAGTCCAGATGAACAGCTTCTGTTGGTTCTGGTTCTGGACCGACTGCAGTACCAGATGGTACCAGATCAGGTTCTGGAGCCTCCGGTCTCCCTGTTGCTTTAATGTTCTACCACATGTCGTCCTTCCACTAAGTTTTCCCAGGCTGTTTGATGCTCTGGATTCTGTTGATCCTAACTGGACTGAACAGAACCAGAACCTATCAAACATATTTGATTTCTCTGATGCCACATGGTGGTGTGTTTGGGAATTACTCCCCCTGCAGGAAGGACGTAGAACTACATCTGATACTGTCTCTAAAATTAAACATGAATAATTTTTAATGTTTATGAAAAACATATCAGACTTTAGTTTGAGTGCAGAAATGATCTGAACTTGGTTTAAAACTAGGAAATAATCTGAATGATAAATTGATTATTGAAATAATTTAGTAATCTAAATTCACATTAGGCAAAATGTTTTCTTATTGACAAAGGAAATTAAATTATTAGTTCATTCTCATCTTTTAATATATTTCTAATATTGTCTAAAAAGGCTTAATTGGTTAAATGAAAAATCTGCAGAATGTATCAGTTTTTAAATCTGAATGATTCACTGCAGATCTATTGAAAACTGAATTAAATGAATAATATTTTACTGCATTTAGAACCTTGTTGGGTTTGGGTCTTATCTGGTTCTGTTCTGAAAGTTTGAACAGCTGGAAAATTGAACAAGATGAAGAAGAATCAGCTGATTTATGTAGTTTTAATATTAAACATCTGAATCTCCAGCGTCTTTTTCACTGTTGATCCGTAAAGCCGCCGATTGTCCTGGTTTCTGTAGAAGTGGGAGGCGGCCATGTTTCCCAGGTTGTTGTGTCTGATGGTGGGAGGCGGCCATGTTTCCCAGGTTGTTGTGTCTGATGGTGGGAGGCGGCCATGTTTCCCAGGTTGTTGTGTCTGATGGTGGGAGGCGGCCATGTTTCCCAGGTTGTGTCTAACGCTCCGCCCCCGCTCCCTCTCCAGGTGCGATGCCCGGTGACGGTGTGCGGCGACGTTCACGGTCAGTTCCACGACCTGATGGAGCTGTTTAAGATCGGAGGGAAGTCTCCCGACACAAACTACCTGTTCATGGGCGACTATGTGGACAGAGGATACTATTCTGTGGAGACGGTCACCCTGCTGGTCACGTTAAAGGTAACGCCCCCTGCTGAGCGGAGGTCGTGCTGTTCCTGTAAAACAGTGGTCTCCAACCCCCGGTCCATGGACCAATTGGTACCGGGCCACGCAAGAAATAATTAAATATTTCCGTGTTATGTATTAAGTCTGGAGGATCTTTTATTTTGAAAATCCTTTAACCGGATTCTGTCGGTTACGTCTTGTGCGGCAACATTGAGCTCACAAACAGCATCGGTTTCAGTCTCCTCCCTTCCCCCCACCCCCCACCCCGGTCCGCAGCAAATTTGCGAAGTCTTAACCGGTCCGCGGTACTAAAAAGGTTGGGGACCACTGCTGTAAACTGTTCAGAGTCCATAGGAAGTGATGTCAGACAGGAAGAGCAGCTGCTGGTGACCTCAGAATCGTTGATTTGTTGTCCAGACTGCTTCCTGGATCACAATCACAGCCTGAGGCTCTGATGCGTTCATTGAGCAGGAACAGAGTCGGGTTTTTCAGTGTTTGACCTGTAACGGAGCCTTGACCTCCGGCTGGCCTCGTCCTCCAGGTGCGCTTCCCGGAGCGGATCACCATCCTGCGGGGGAACCACGAGTCGCGGCAGATCACTCAGGTCTACGGCTTCTACGACGAGTGCCTGAGGAAATACGGCAACGCCAACGTCTGGAAGTACTTCACAGACCTGTTCGACTACCTGCCGCTCACCGCGCTGGTGGACGGCCAGGTGAGGGCGCCAGCGATGGGGGGGGAGGGGCACCAGCAGGGGTGCTGTGGTGTTAGCCTAAAGCTAATGTGTTCCTGACTGTTCCAGATCTTCTGTCTCCATGGAGGCCTGTCTCCGTCCATTGACACTCTGGACCACATACGAGCCCTGGACCGCCTGCAGGAGGTCCCACATGAGGTACGCGCGCCCTCTGTTCCCCCCCCCTGCCTCCTGTCTGCCCCCTGTAACTGTTGGTGTCCCTCAGGGCCCCATGTGCGACCTACTGTGGTCCGACCCGGACGACCGCGGCGGGTGGGGCATCTCCCCCCGCGGCGCCGGCTACACCTTCGGTCAGGACATCTCAGAGACGTTCAACCACGCCAACGGCCTCACGCTGGTGTCCCGCGCCCATCAGCTGGTCATGGAGGTAATGGGTCACCACGGCAACCACACTACTTAATATTGTTAAGCAAATGTTCTGTGAACGACGTTACGTTTTGTTTGGTTGGATTAAATCATGGAGTGGAAGTGAAACGTCCAGAACATCAGAGATCTGAGCGTTAGAGCTGAGAACGATGCGTTCAGGGTCTGACTCTGCTCCGTCTCCGTCCATCAGGGCTACAACTGGGGCCACGACAAGAACGTGGTGACCATCTTCAGTGCTCCCAACTACTGCTATCGCTGTGGCAACCAGGCGGCCATCATGGAACTGGACGACACCCTCAAATACTCTTTGTGAGTCGACCGAGTGAAGAGCTGCAGGAAGTTCACTTATTCATCACTGAAACTATTATTTATCTGCATTCTAATGAATTTCTAATGTATAAAATAAGATTATTTAATGTGCCAATTATTTTTATCCAAAAAATTGATAATATCCCAATAATCAATTACTAAAATAATCAACTGCAGGCCTAATATTCAGTCATTCCACCTCTGAGACAGACATTTTTATGGTTATTTTATTTTTATTCTAATAAATTTTCAGGGTTTTTTAACTTTATTTTTTGCATATTTTAATGAACTGAATGTTTTAGTATTGTTTCACCTGACTTCCTGTCAGCTGATCGTAACTGAATGTTTTCGTCCTCAGCCTGCAGTTTGACCCCGCCCCTCGCCGCGGTGAGCCTCACGTGACCAGACGCACTCCTGACTACTTCCTGTGAATGTCCCGCCCCTTCCTGTCCGTCATCCACGAACAGCCCCGCCCCCACACACACACCTTTCTCACCCCCACCCCTTCTCATTTTGGATGGAAAGAAGTTATTAATATTTCTGATGATGATGTTTCTGTACCAGGAAGATCCTGATTGGCTGATAAATTTTAAGCTCACAGAGAAGCGACCTCCTCTGCAGCCGTGTTGTCGATATGCTGTCATTAATGCTGTGCTTCTGGGGAGAAAAACACCTAAACTATCATCTATTTTAGTTTTTCCTTTTCCTTTCTTACATGTCTGAGCAAAACAAGATAATAAAACGACCGTCGTGGACCAAATGTGCCATATTCAGATCCTTTTACAACATCGCAGGTTTCTTTTCTTCTTCTTTTTTACACCTCTCTATAACCCGACATGACGTCACCACACATCTGATGGCAAATGTGCTTTTTTTCTTTTGCAACATTTTAAGATTTAAAGATATAGGAACAAAAAAGTTTGCTTCAACTAGTCCAGCTGTCAGTTTTAGGTGTCCAGGCTGCAGCCGGTGGTCATCTCAGCAACTATATTACTGTAAGACAACAGACGTATGAAATAAAATGTCCTATTGACAAACTACTGCAGCCTCCGTCTCTTCTGCTCCCGCTGCCCTGCGGTTGCTACAAACTACAGATTCTGCTTCATGGAGCTCAGCTGTTCTCAGCATTGAACTAAGGAAAAACCTCCAGTAGCAGTCAGTGATGCAGTGATTCCTCTGACTGAAGACTTGCTGTATCCTTCCAGCTGCACAGCATCCAGAACCAGAGGGAATAAATATCCAAACAGCAACGCTTCAACCAGAACGAGAACAAATCAGAACCAACCTGCTGCCACCAGGGCGGCGCTGTCCTACAGTCTACAACAGTGGTCCCCAACCACCGGTCCGCGGACCAATTGGTACCGGGCCGCGCAAGAAATAATGAACTACTTCCAGATCTTTTATTTTGAAAATCCTAAATATCTTGCGCGTCAAAATTCAGCCAACTTGCAGGAGATTGAGTAACAAAACGGCATCGGAGTACTGCGCGCCGGTCCGCACGACCAAAAAGGTTGGGGACCACTGGTCTAGAATGAGTAACTGGTTGTGTTGGGAGCATTTTCACTGGAACTGGTAAGAGGCGTAGCTGATTGTTGGAACTTTAATGTTAACTGAACACCAACCAGAGCGGACATGGCTGCTATATCTGAGCCGCTTCCACAAACTGCTGCCATGTTTTTAGAGCCAAACTGGATTACAGAGTCCAGATGGTCTGTCAGTGGAGACAACAGGTGTACCAGCAGCAAAGTGAAACAAAGGTAACATTAATGGGTTTTTATTTTAAATAAAACGAATAGTAAGAGATTTTATAAAATAAGTTACAAATACTACACCTACTAAAAATAGCATACTTGGAAAAGAGTAAGCATATTTAAAAGAATTTTATTGAAAGTTAAACTAATAAAATGCCTGTGTTTTAGCCTCTCCCTGGTTTAACACACCTGGATCAAATGATGGCTCGTTAGAGGCCTAAGAAGATCACTGACCTGCTGAAAAGGTTGTTTTTTTACCACCAGGGAAAGAACTAAAACGTGCAGGATGCCGGCCCTCGAAGACCGACTTTGGGGACCCCTGAACCTGTTTTCGTAGGTTATTTACCTGCCTCTTTTGCCCTTCCCAACATGGCGGCCCCGTTGAGATAAGCAGACTTCCGGTGAAGCTGCTGGAATACAGAAAACTCGCGAGATTTCCCATGAAGCAACGTCAACTTTCATGAAGGCGTTGGTTGTTCGTGTCTAGAGTCCAAGTTGTTCTGGTGTGTATGAAAATAAAAGATGTCTGCTCTGTTTCTGTAGCAGCTTAGCTTCATGTTTACTGTTTTTGGCTCGTATGAAAGTTGTTCCTGAGCCAATAATAATCTGTTAGCAAGCTAACGGCTAAACAAGCTATAAACATTAGCTTTCAGAGTTGCTGTTTTTACAACTGTTTACATTTATTATTAATGTTTCCAGCTGAAAATCAGTTCTACTCCAACATTAGAAATATTGAGTTATGGGAATCCATTAAAGTTAGCTCCTGGTATTTTAGCCGCTGTAACCACAGAGACTAGAAAGGATCATCTGCTGTGTGTTTAGTTCTACTTTGTTGTTGTTTTTTCTTCCTTTTTTAATCCACTATATTCACAAAAATATCCCAGTTTTTTTTTTTCGTGAACACCTACGTTTTAGATTCTGTGCTACAAGACCTTTCTCATGCAGCTTTATTTTTGAAATATTGACTGTCGATATATACCCTGACATTACCCACCCCGGCCACAAGGTGGAGGACTTTTAACACAAGTGTGATGCTATGATGCCCGTTTAGCCTTTAGCTTTTATTTCTGCATCAGCAGCAAACTGACCCTCCAGAATAAACATAAAATAGAAGCTAAAATATTTAGTAAATCTTCTTTTTTTAAAAGTCGAGTTCATAGTAAATCAAATGGACTTAAAGTTTTATCACGATGTTTGACGGTAATAATTTGATAATGATAAAAGTGATGAAAAAACTACTATTTCTGGGTAGTTGTTTGACACGGTGCTCACACTCCCACAGGTACTGCTCTGGAAACACACATTTAAATTTCCTTTGGGATCAATAAAATATTTTGAATTGATTGAATAACTAGGCTTCTTTACGACACAGAAGTTCAATCAGTGTCATTAAGCTGCTCAAAGTTTAATCACATTTTCAAATGAATAAACATTTATTGATATTTTTTACTGAGTAAACAGTAAATGATTAAAGTAACAAACGGTCAGTTTGGGTGTTTCCAACATCATTAAATCAAAATTTTAATATACTACTAAATTTATTGTGATAAACGATGTGACAATGCCGGCCTCTAGCTTAGTGTTTTATGTGTGAACTAAAAGCGGCGGTGTGTTTCCTCAGCCTGGCTCTGTCTGAGCCGTCATGAGGAAGAGGACCGCCGTCCAGTCCGTCCTGTGACCCGGTCCCTCTGGATGGACCGTGTGGTTCTGCACTACCGGCCCGGCTCGGCGCTGCGCCTCTCCACCCTGCTGCAGCAGACCCAGAGGCTGCTGGAGCCGCTGGCCCTCCGGCCGCCGCCCGCTTTCAGACCCTGGTTCCCCTGTGGCGCCGCCCACTGCCGGGCCATTAGACCGGCCAAACCACCGCCCCACATCGGCCCGGCAGGGGGCGTCCCCACAGAGAACCAGCCTGGGACTACGGACAGGACGCAGGACGCTCCCTGCCGTGTCCAACTCGTGGCGCCCGGAACCGGTTCAGGGACGGAAAGAGAGGTCCCGGCGGTCCGGAGGTCCTGGAGCGTCTCCAGGCAGAGCGGAGTCCAGCTGCAGAGCCGCATGTCTCTGTCCTCACGTCTCCGTCGCCTGGTGTCCCTCCACCGGCTCCACCTGCGCCAGCGCGCCAAGTGGGTCATCACCCAGCAGAACTGCAGCAACCTGGACGAGGTGAGTGGCTGCAGGGGGCGGAGCTTCCACTGGACCTACTTCCTGTTTGTTCAGTTAGAGGGAAACACACAAACCCTCCAGATGTTCTGATCACCTGGATTCTTCCTGTCCAGGTGGGACAGGTGGGACAGCTGACATCAGGGACGGTTAGGCTCCTCCCACTGCGGCTGGGCCGTTAATCTGTCCACTTTTCTCTTTTTGAAGATTTAATTTTTGTAAAATCTGGATGTTTTTCACCATCTCACTCCTTGGGTTCGTTTAGGCGACATGAACCAACATCTGGTTTGATAAATGATTTTTACAGCTTCTGTTAATTTCAGGTCAACTCACACAAAGAATTATTAAAATAAGTCAATTTTTTAAGATACGTTTTTAATAGTAATTTTGTTACGAAAAAAATTAATCTGGAAATTTGAATTTGGAATAAAAAGAAAAGAGAGATTTTATTTTGAACCCCTTCTGCTTTGGTGTCCTCCACTCTGCCTGATCATAAATGAGACCCAGCAGATCAGAACCAGAACTCTGACCCAGCAGATCAGAACCAGAACCAGAACTCTGACCCAGCAGCCCAGAACCAGAACTCTGACCCAGCAGATCAGAACCAGAACTCTGGCCGGTTCGTTTCTGCTGGGATTCTGGATCTTTATCAGTTTTTTCCGCTGAGTTCATCATTTTGATCAGATTTCCGTCCACTCAGCGTTTTCCGTCTCTGTTTACGGTTACATCACCTTTGACCTTTGCTGCGTCAGGTGATCACTGAGGTCTGCTTCCTGGGTGATGGTTTTAGTTAATAAAATAAAAACCAGGATTGATCCGACCCGTCCGTGTTTCCCTGCAGTGATCGTCACCAGGAAACATTTTCTGAAACTGATGATGATGATGAGCCTCGTCTTCCTCCGTCTGTCTGTCTGTCCCTCCAGGCGTGGCGCCGCCTGAGCCGCTCCGTCCGCCGCGCCGGGTTGCCGACCTGCAACGCCAACATCCAGCGGGAGCGGGCGGAGATCTGGGTGTTCTGTGACGTCCTGCACTGTGAGCAGGTGGGGCGCCACCTGAAGGACGAGCTGCGGCTGGCGGGTCGGATCCACCTGGCCGTCCACCGGCTGGGGAACATCTTCAGCATGTAGGCCGGGTCCGGCTGGACAGAACCACAGGAAACAACTAGCGGCAATAATTTGGCTTGTTTAGCCTTGTTTAGCCTGGCATGCAAGGAAAAATAGGGACTCATTTTCTTCATTCATTCATTTGTGATGCCACGCCTTCATAATACATATTTAAGTAGCAAGATAAACATTTAGCCTGCAGCATAAATGGTTAACTTGTTAGCTAAACATGTAGAAGTATATTTAGCTTGCTAACTGATTATTAGTTAGCAAGCTAAATGTGCTACATGTTTAGTTACCAGGCTACATATTTAGAAGAGGAAATGACTCACTGTGACATTTATAGATGAATGAATGATGTGGCTAAAATGAAGAAAGCCCCGTTTTTTCTCTCCATGACCGGATCAATAACCCAGATTATTGCTGTTGGTTATTGGTTATTGCCTTTACATGGTCGGGTTCAGTGAGTTGTGCTGGAGTTTGAAGCAGAACCAGAGATGAAGGAGTGTGAACCGGACCGGCACTGACTGGGGGAAGGTGGAGATTTTTATGGATCCATGAATTTTACCCGGATGAATCGATGTTTCTGCTGAATAAATCCCTGAACTCTGATCAGTTTTATTTAAATAAATAAAGTTTTATCTCAGAAACTTCAGGCTGTCTTTGTTTCCTCCTGTATAAATATTTAAATGTTTTTAGAGAATCTGTTTACTATTAATGAGTTGAGTTGACATGTGGTTTGAATCTTATGATTTCTTCTGCATTTATTAATAAACTGTTCTTAACGGTTGCATTTTTGACTCCGCAGCTTGTTTTTCCATAAACAGCCTCTGCGGTGGCGGAAGCTGCACGCACAGCCCCGCATGATGTGCAGACAGTTTGTTCTGGAAAATGCGCAGCAGCAGTCACGTGATGCAGGAGTCTCCCAGTTTTCCCGACACAAATCACGCCCACGAAGCGGCTGTGGAAAGCCTGGGCTCAGTGAACACAGCAACCCCCCACTCCGCCTTTGTCTGACAGCTCTGCACGCTGCTTTAATATCTAGGTTAGCGGATGTGACGTCAGTGCCCAGCCCCCGTGACCAGCTAAATTCTGGTCTTTGTAACGTCTCATCGCAGCGCATGCTGGATTAACAGTAGCACATATATATATATATATATATATATATATATATATATATGTGTAATTATGACTGGTAATATTTCAACTTAAAACCCAGTTTGATCGTGATGCTAATTTCTTGACATCCTCTGACAGCTTTTATTCTGAAGGTCTCGGCGGACTCGTTTGGTTCTGCTCAAATGTCTAAGAGCAAAAATAAAGTTTCATGAAAAATCTGTGATATAATTATACTTTTCATCTGCTACACGGCAAGTTTCGTACCAGAAACAAATATTTTTAAAGGATTTGACGACGTGGTCTATTTGGCTGCTTTTATTTTGACAGTCTATTCCGGAAGTGAGTGTGACTTGATGCCAGTCTGCTGTCGACAAGCTGAACGGACACGGTCTGCCAGCGTCTCCATCCTGAGGGTTTTCGCTAAATTAACGGATTCTTTCGGTTCTGGAGAACCTGTGGAGGCGGTATCCATCATGGTGTTCGGAGTTCGGTCTGCTGGACGGTTCGGTTGGTGAAAAAGTTAAAGAACCAACAAGGTGAGGGCTGTTTTCCCTCAACTAGCACGGTTAGCTGCTGGTTTCCTGTTTCCTGGAGCGGTTCTGGTCGGGTTCCTGGTTCTGTCCTGGTTCTGCTGCATCATAGAGCAGCTTTAGCTTTTAAATCCAGGTAACATCACGGCGGCCTGCAGAAAAACAGAAACTTCAACTTATTAGGTGAAGGACTTTAAAAAGCCGAAATGTGCCTTTAGAGACGGTGGGTTCATTTTCTGTTCATCACCGCAGATTCGTTACAAACTAAATATTTTATCAGTTAGAAATATTTTGAGTTAGGTATTTGTTGCTTTATAAACAATTAATCTTACGCATTTTTCTGAACTCCCCTATAAATGTATGTTTTGGTCCGTTAAGTCGCATATTTAATAACCTAAAATACACATAAGCTCATCGGAAGATCGTTTTAGAAATATGCGTAAATATTTTTCAAAATGTCTTTTTACACACCATCAAAACAAATGTTAATGTATTTTTGAAACAGTGTTTATTATTATTATTGTAATTGTTGTTGGAGACAAAATGAGATCATTTATTGTATTTTTATTCTGTGTAAGTATATTTCCCATCCCTAAAATGTGCATTTTGTTTGTGCAACGTTATTTGCAACAGATAAGTTACATGTTCATCTATTCATTACCATATAAATATTAATGACACAATATTTGAGTTGCCAGTAATTAAAACTACTTGATAATTAAAAAGATTTAATTATCGTTATCTATTTAAACACACAAACATGGCATTTTGAATCAAGTTGATCAAAATCAGTTGAAATATAAAAACCTGATTTTGGTTGAGAGTTGATTAAAATTCATTTTTTTCTCCAATAAGGTGAAGAGATGTAACAGGTGGCATCAATGAGTCTCAGAAGTCGTTCAGGTGGGTCTCAACCAGATATTTTATTTTATTTTTTTCTGGGGGAAGAAGGGAAAACAAATGAACAACCTCCTCAACTCCTTCTCCCTGCACTCCGACTCCACAGCAGCACAGAACACCGCTCTCAGACTTAACAAAAGTTAACAAAAAAAGAAATCTTCTCACAAAAATAGTAAACTAAAAACAAGAGGAGAAAACCGCCACCTGGTGGCCACAACAACACAATACAGTGGGACAGAGTTAAATAAACAGAGATAAAGAGTATAAATTAAAAATAAAAAAACATACCTGGGGGAAGAAGGGAAAACAAATGAACAACCTCCTCAACTCCTTCTCCCTGCACTCCGACTCTAAAAATGTGGAAATAAAAACAATGTTCAACCGGGCTGTGCTGGACTAGCACCGGTCGTTCGCGCCAAAATAAAAAGGAAATTATAATAAAACTGTTTATGAAAAAAACCACAATGACGGTCAAAACTGCAAAATAACACACTAACAAACAATAATAAACAGCATATGGTAAAGACCTCAACATGAACAACATCCATACAGAAAAACAACCATATCTCAGCAGCTAACTTTCCTCTGACTTACCCACAGCAGCGCAGAACAACGCTCTGACGGAAAAGGGGGGCAGAGGAGCTACGAGGGCTGGGATAGACTACGGAAGCCCAGAAAACACAAACGAGGCGGAGAGCAGAAGGGCGACCCCCGCAGGCAAAAACAACGAAATAAATAAAAATAACTGAATAAGATAAAATTCACAAATTCACAATATAAAATGAATAACAAATAATAATTTACAAAGAAACACATTTGTAACTCTGTTACAGAGAGACGGATTGCTCTGTTTACTTTCAAAGGCTTAAAGGAAAAATGACAAAAATGAAAGATTACTTCAACATACTGTAAGCAGTGATAACATATTTTATGGCAGTTACATCAGTACAGCAAAGTTATATAAATAAATATTGTATTAACTCAGAAATGTTCAGGATGCAGCCGTTAAAATCTACAAACCAAATAAATCATAAACTAGAAATATTCACATAAATTTCAGTGTTTTTTTTCCTGCTGTTCATTTTATTTTCGAAATTTATTACATGATAATAATTAATAAAATGTTTAAATGGCTTAAATAAAACATTCTAGTTCCTGAAAATATACAAGTCAGAGGTCAGAGGTCAGCCTGTTTCCTCCTGCCGCCTGAAAACACGAATACATCTGGAAAAACCTGTAATTACTATAATAATTTTAATATAAAATATTCATGTTTTATTTTAAAAGTAAGCGATTAAAATGAACATTTATTTTTAGATTTAAAAAGAAAGAAATAATTTTCAGGGTGATTTTATTTGAGTCATAAAAAGTTTTATTTCTCTGAATTTGGTATTTTAGAACCTAAATGTTGTTTTTCAGCTGTAAAGCTTCAAAAAACATCTAATATCATTAATCTCCTCGTTAGTACAGTGGTGAGTGTCCCCGCCTGTCACGCGGGAGTCCGGGGTTCGATTCCCCGACGGGGAGTGAAGTTTGTTTCAGGTCCCTCTTGAAAATGAGATCTAGATCTCTACGGGGTTTACCTGATTAAAGGAATAAAAGTTTCATGAAAATGTTTTGATCCAACAGTCGAGTCGATGTTTTTAACTGTAGGAGTAAATTCAAACCCCACAGATGTTTCCCCTAAATAAAATAACTTCCTCCAAACTCGGTGATTCACATATTTCTACATGTTTTCTATCAGCGACGCTGTGATGACTCAACCAATGACGGCCGTGAATTATTAATAAAATAACTGGAAAATATGAAACCCACTCAGTTTCCTGATATCTGCCACAATCTGGCTTTTAATGACAGAAAAATAACTTTTATTTCTTTCCATGTATAAAATTTGAGAAAGTTGTGAGTTTACATGCTTTCTCTTTTATCAAACTGATATTTTTTCACTGTTGAGAATCTGCTGAACCGTTTCAGACTGAAAACAGCTGAAACTTTAACATCCCTGCTCCAGTCAGACGGGGGCAGGTCTTCCTGTCGTCGTCTTCCTGTTGTCTTCTTCAGGTGTTTTGCGTCAGAGATGCATTTAAAGAGGTTCTGGAGGAACCTCAGCAGGTCGTCATGAATCATAATTGATGCGTTCAAAGAGTTGAGCAACTAAACGACGTCCTGAGGAAACGCAGAGGCTGCAGCAGCAAAAAACACAAACAGGAAGTGATTAGCCTGCTGAATCTGAGAGGGCTCTGATTGGATGGCCAACACAGCCTGTAACCTTTGACCTATAACCTGTAACCTTTAACTTGCAGCTACCTGTATCCTGTAACCTTTAACCTGTGACCTGCAGCAACCTGTAACCTTTAACCTACAGCTACCTGTAACCTTTGACCTGCAGCAGCCTGTAACCTTTAACCTTTAACCTGCAGCAGCCTGTAACGTGCAGTTTGTCCTCCAGCCCTCCAGGTGGAGCCGTGTCCCCCTCAGATGTGTCGTGTGACCGCGGCCGGCCTCCAGCTGATGCAGCAGGAAGCTGCGTGTGTGACGGCGCGGCGGTGGGCGCAGCAGGAGGGATGACATGGAGAGCGGAGAGACGCGCGCGCAGCTGGAGACGCCATCTTTACTCTCTTCTTGCCTCTAGAAGTTCTCAGGACGTCGCAGGAACGTATTTTTCTACCGTTTTCTATCCAGAGTTGATTTTTGCTACGAGCTGTGAAGCCATATTGGACCGGCGCCGGGATGAGCTCCGAGGGCTTCCAGTACCGAGCGCTGTACGACTACAAGAAGGAGCGGGATGAGGACATCGACCTGCGCGTGGGGGACATGCTGCTGGTCAGCAGGGGGGCGCTGCTGGCGCTGGGCTGCGGCAGCGGAGACGAGGAGCGGCCGTCTGAGATCGGCTGGCTGCCGGGCTTCAACGAGACCACGCAGGTACCGGTTCTGACCCGCCACATCTCTGCCAGGGCCAGGGAGGGCCGGGTTCTCCGTCTGTGACCTTTAACCTTTGAGGTGATGTCATCGGTGTTCAGTCTGAGACGACGTCAGTAAAGCTAACAAGTTATTGGTCCAATCAGTCCTTTGGGATTTACTGGACTCTCACGTTGCCGTGACGATAAATTACTAACATTAATGCAGCTCATAACTATTCATACCCCACAGATTTCTGCATAACTTTATTTATTCTGGTGAAAAGACAGAAATTTGTCGGTCATAAAATTTAGAAAATTACACATTTTTTATAAGTTTTTAGTCAGACTGGGACTTTAACGCATTTTAATAGTTAATCAGATTTTTCTTTTTCTGTTCAACAGTTCCAGCGGGAACCTTTGTGTTTGATCGTTTCCGGTACGCCAGTAAATCTGACACACGATAATAAACTTCACTGGGTGATGAATTGAAATCTTGTGGTTTTCCAGTAATATAATGGAAGAAAATACTTTTTAATTCTAATGAACATTTAACTCTGGAACATTAAGACATTTAAAATAATCAAAAATAAACAAATGAAATGAATTATGAAGTTTGTAAAACTCCAGGACCAAAACTCCAGACTTTTATCGTCCTGTTTTCTCAAAAGAGAAAAACGATAATTAATCCGAATGGAAATGATTGAGCTTGTTTTCATTGATTATGTGATTAATTGATTTATTGATTATTGTCAGGTTTAAACACAACCAGCTGCTTCTTCTCACCAGCTTCATTTCTGCTCCTAAAACCACCTGATGGGAAATTTATGATGAAATCCATCAGTGTCTCTGTTGCTGAGCTCATATCTGTTTGTTCCATAAATTAGCAGCAAAATGGGTTTTGGGTCGGAACCGCTCAGTCAGCCCCTGTCTGGTTCTGGTTCTGGTTCTGGCAGGAGAAAGGCGACTTCCCAGGAACGTACGTGGAGTTCGTCGGCAGGAAGAGGATGTCCCCGCCCACTCCGAAGCCCCGCCCACCCAGACCGCCGTCCACCGCCTCCATGAGGACCGACTCGGAGTCAGAGGGTGAGTCCAGTTCCCAGGTTCTGGTTCTCTGTGAGGCCCGGTCCAATCGGACCTTCTGCAGCGACCCGGACCGTCCCAGCTGCTGTTGCTGACTGAACACGACTTGACTGCGTTCTGCTGCCATCAGCGCAGCACAGGAAGTGTGTGTGAGGGTGTGTGTTGTGTGTGTGTGTGTGTGTGTGAGGGTGTGTGTGTGTGTGTGTTTACTGTCATTACCTGCCTGTTTTCACAGAATCTTCTTCCTCTGGTTTCCTCTCAGAAACAAACCTGTTGCAGGTTTTTAGCTTTCTGCCTTTCAATGACCAGCAGCTGCATTTTGTTTCCATGGAGATGAGGAGAGCTTCGTCAGCTGGGCCTGCAGCAGCTTCCTCCATCAGAACCGGGCCGGGTCTGGGCTCACCAGCCTCCGTGGCCTCATATCTCCCAGCACCAGCAGCTCATTCAGGATCCGTTTGGTTCCTTCCTGCTCGGTTCAGCAGCAAAATGGTTTCATCCCCACAACCTCGTTATTCAGTTCGTTTCTGTTTCACTTGTCAGAAACATTTCACTTTCAGGACATCCCAACAGTGCTGGACATCGCTAACTGAACAGCTAGCATAGGCCTTAGCGTTAGCTATGCTAAGGCATTACCGTTAGCTATGCTAAGGCATTAGCATTAGCTAAAAACCAACACAGTACTGATCAGAATCCTAACGGCTCATCATCAGCAGAGCAGCTTCGGTTCTGTTAGTTCATCTTTACTAGCATCTGCTGCCTGAAAGTCAGAGATCTGGGTCCAGAACCGAGCCGTCAGAACCAGAACCTGGCTCTGTTTGTCCAGAAGTTCTCTGTTAGAACCTTTTGGACCAGACGGCGCCTCTCAATTGGGTTCCAGAACCTCCATGTTTGACTCTTTGTGTTTGTTGCTCAGGTTTGGTTCTGCCGGACCTGCCGGACCAGTTCGGACCTCCAGACACGGCGCCGCCGCTCCTCAGCAGACTGATGGAGCTCATAGAGACCAAAGGTAGGCCCAAGCCGCTCCGTGTCCAACCCGACCCGGTTCTGCTGCTCCGCTGGACAAGGTCTCTCTGTGGAACTGTTCAAAACCAACAGAACCCAGTCTCTACTGGACCTTTCAGCATCCGGTCATCAGATTGATGTTGTGTGTCTCTGCAGGTTCTGACAGCCCGGTTCTGTACCGCAGCATGAGTGGAGGGGTTCTGGACACCCGGCAGCTGGCCGACACCGGTGAGGAACCAGAACCCGTCCTGCAGCCCGTCCGCGGTCTGCTCGGTTCCGTCTGACTGAGATGCGTTTGTTTTCAGAGCCGGAGCAGCTGGACGTGCCGTCGCTGTGTGACGGGGTGGTCCGGTTCCTGCAGGACCTGCCCGGTCCGGTCCTGCCCGCCTCGCTGCAGGCCGACATGAGCCACGCCGTCCAAGGTCAGCAGAACCAGAACCAGGCCAGCTGGCGCTCCTGTCAGTCAGGCGCTGGTGAAACGTTCCGACCCGTTTTAATGTCCCTGGTTCTGTCCGCAGAGGTCCGGGACCCAGAGGAGTGCGCCCAGGTTCTGCGGGGCGTGGCGAGCTCGCCGGCCTGCCCGGCCCAGTTCGGGCTGACCCTGCTCAGCGTGGTCCGGCACCTGGCCCGGCTCAGTCTGCACGGCTCCAGGAACCAGCTGAGCCCGCGGGTTCTGGCCGAGAACTTCAGCCCGCTTTTGTTCAGGCAGCCCGCTGGGTCGGTGCCAGAACCCAGAATCTTCCAGCAGGTCCTAACGGTACCGCCGGGTCTCACCGGGTCTCTGTTGTTCTGTCCAGGTCCGACTCCGCTCTGGATCCTCTCGTTCAGGTTCTGGAGGTTCTGATCACCAGCGAACTCAACATGACCCAAGCAGCACCAGGTAACTCTGCCTGATCCCGGTTCTGGTTCTGGTCCGGCTCACACTAATCACTATAATCTTTATTCAGCATCTTTTTTTCTTTCTAATTTCATAAACAAAGTAAAGCAGTTAATCTGTGAGGCGTCGCCCCCTGGCTGCAGCCAGCGGTACTGCAGCTCAGACACAAACATGGCCGCTGAACTTCTTCTTCTCTGGATGTTTGGTTTAAACTTTGTTAAAGGCCGAAGTCTGGAGCTGCTTCAGGTTAGGGGACTCAGGGACTGGACTCTCGGGAAGGTTCTGGTTCTGGTTCTGAAAGTCGGCAGCACGGCGCCATTACACAAACATCCATTAAACTGATGATCATCTGTTTTCTGCTGTATTAATATTTAATCCTCCAGATAATATCTAAAATAATCCAGTTTAATCCAGAGAACAATAATTAATTCTGATTACATGGAAATCAGATTTAATGTAATAAATTAGGGCTCAAATTATTAATTGTAATGAATCGATTCTTATCAACTAATTTAGTAAATAATTGTTAACTGGAGCATTACCGAATAATCAATGCAGTCGGTAGGTAGGGCCTGTAGGGGGCGCTCTGATGGCTTCCTGCCACCACAGTTCAGTTCCTCATCTGGGGACAGGAAGCGGCAGGGTCAGGGTGGAGTTCACTTCCTGCTGCAGCGCCACCTATTGGTCTCTCTGCTTCTGGTTCGGTCCAGATCAGCCGGACCGCTTCAGGTTCTGGAACCTCAGTGTGTTACTGTGTGTGTGTTACTGCGTGTGTGCGTGATACTGTGTGTGTGTGCGTGATACTGTGTGTGTGTGTGTGTTACTGTGTGTGTGATACTGTGTGTGTGTGTGTTACTGTGTGTGTGTGTTACTGCATGTGTGTTACTGTGTGTGTGATACTGCGTGTGTGTGTGTTACTGCGTGTGTGTTACTGTGTGTGTGTGTGTGTGTGTGTGATACTGAGTGTGTTACTGCGTGTGTGTTACTGCGTGTGTGCGTGATACTGTGTGTGTGTGTGTTACTGTGTGTGTGTTACTGTGTGCGTGATACTGTGTGTGTGTGTGTGTTACTGTGTGTGTGTTACTGTGTGTGTGTGTGTGTGTGTGTGTGTGTGTGTGATACTGTGTGTGTGTGAGGGTTCTGCTCGTCCCTCGTTGAGTCGGTCAGACCAGCAGCTGAATCGATGACATCATCCATCCCCGCGGTGACAGATGATGCTGCGGAGGAGGAGGGGGGCGTTGCCGTGGTGATATCCCTGCCTGCGTGTGATTGGCCGAGGCCGGCGGTGATGTCACACATCTCCAAGCTGCTGTGCCGATCTTTGAACAGAGGCAGAGATGGAGGCAGGCGGACGGAGGGGAAGCTTCAGCGCCGATGAACGGAGAGATGCTGTCTGGTTCTGACCTGCAGCTCAGCCGCTCACCCTGCTGCCAGAACCAGAACCAGAACCTGGAGGGGATGACATCCGGGTGTTAGAGCTGAATTGTTTCTCCCGAGAGCCATCATGGAGCGGGAGCAGCGGGGCAGAACCCGGTCGGAACCGCTGCTGGGCCGAGACCAGATCGTGTGCTACATTAACATGCAGAGACCAGGTAAGGCCTGCGGAGGGCGCTCTGATGGGTTCTGCTGGCTCCAGACCCGGTGACGCAGCATCAGCTCTGCTGTCGTCATGGTTACCGGCTCGTTTGGCTGATGTCATCGTTTGATCAGGATTCCCCAAATAAACATTTCATCTGGTTTTTACAGCTTAAAGAAAGAATCAAACTTTTCACTGTTGCTCCATAAAAAAGCCTTAAGACGGCCACTTCCTGTCACTTCCTCTCTCACTTCCTGTCTCACTTCCTCAAACTTGACCATGAAATCTGATTCTGGTGGAAAATGTCAGATTATTTTTAATGTTGGTGAATTTATCACCATTGAGCAGAAATGTTACAGTAACTGAAACCAGAATATTTTTATGTTCTACATCTCAAAGCGACGGTTTGTTGACGAACAGAGCAGGACGACTAGCGTCCAGCTAGCATCCAGTTAGCATCCAGCTAGCTGTCCAGTTAGCGTCCAGCTAGCTGTCCAGTTAGCATCCAGCTAGCATCCAGCTAGCTGTCCAGTCAGCATCCAGCTAGCTGTCCAGTTAGCGTCCAGCTAGCTGTCCAGTTAGCATCCAGTTAGCTGTCCAGTTAGCATCCAGTTAGCTATCCACTCGGCATCAAACCGACTTCAGAAAACTGGCCTCATGTCAACATCTAATGACATCACGCTCTGCTGATGACATCACGCTCTGCTGATGACATCACGCTCTGCTGATGACATCACGCTCTGTTTCCTGGTTGATTTGCTCCAGACTAGATAGAAATGCGACTTTGCAACATTTTACAGTTTGGTTACATGGTTACTAAGGCTTCAGGAAGGAGGAAATGTCTCTGGCTTTCTCCACCAATCAGAGCTCAGATCTTCTTAATGTCCAGAGGAGACGATTTATCAGCTGGTTACCATGGTTACTACTCAGAATAACTTCTGTAGAGATCTGAGCTTCATTTCCTGTTTGTAACCAACAACCTGGTTGAATAAAACATTTGATTCCCGTTCTGTTCTGTGTGGACCAGTCAAAGTAAAGCAGTTTTTAGTGATCCAGCGGGTCAGAACATCAGATGGTGAGTTTCCGCTGGCTGTTTTTAGAGCAAATGGAATATTTCTGTTTCAGAATGAGTTGTTCTAAAGTTCCTGGCACAAAGTGTTTAAAGGCTGAGTAAAAAATCCTGAAGACGAGTTTTATCTGCATGTTCAACTTCCTGCCACATGATCTGAGGTTTTATCTCTGATCGCTCGTCAGCAGAAAACTGAACAGAAAGCAAAAGCTGCCTTTTCTGATTTCCACGAACAAACCTGACAATGTTTTGAGCTGCAGGCAGTGGAACTCCCAGCAGGTCTGAGATTAACAGCGGACGCTGCGACGCGCTGTTAGCTTCTTCCATCATTCTCATCATTTTTCTTCTCCCTCTGCTGCAGCTCTGCCTCCCAAACCGGTGAAGGCCTCCACTGCTGCTCCCTCCAGCACCTTCAACAACAGCATCTCCCTGCAGGACGCCGAGTGGTACTGGGGGGACATTTCCAGGTGAGACACACCTGTCCTCTGAGAGGGAGGGGGTCTGCAGAGACCCCAGAGTGACTGACTGACTGTCTGTCCGTGTGCAGGGAGGAGGTGAACGAGAAGCTGAGAGACACAGCCGACGGCACCTTCCTGGTGCGGGACGCCTCCACCAAGATGCACGGAGATTACACCCTGACCCTCAGGTAACGCCCCGTTACCCCATTACCCCCCGTTACTCCCATTATCCCTTATTACCCCCCCCCAATACCCATAATACCGACTGTTACCCCAACGTCTGACTGACACCAACTTCAGTCAGACGTTATTTTATGGGCTGCTAGCCAACCAGTCCAGTTTCAGGTTATTTTCTGATGTCAGCACTCATGGAAACAGATCAGGAGTTATTTTGGAACTGAGGGAAATCTTCAGTCCGAATGTTTAATATGTAATTTAGCCCCGCCCCCACACTGAAAGGGGCGGAGCCAGGACAATCTGATGGGCGGGGGTGCTTAGTAGATGGTTGAATTTTTCTAAATAAATAAATAAAAGCAATTTACAACAATTTTTTTAACTTTAATTGTTTTATAAAGCAACTGGCAAAAAAAATCCAGTAGTTTTTTTCCTTTTTAAAAAAAGCTACTAAAGAAACTACAGATTCATTAAAAAAAGATTAATAACAAATATAGTGACTTTTTGAAAATAGACTTTATGGAAATAAACAACCAATAGGAAAATGAAGCTGCAGTAGCCACTGTTCCACCCAAAGAGGGCAGCACTGAGGTGGTTTCAGATAAACCCGTTCAGTTTATCTGCCTAAAACGACTCATGAAAACCCGAGAACATTTTCTTGTTTTTCTTCCCATCAGCACAAAATGTGCTGAAATATGAAAAAGCTTCATTTTAGATTCTAATCAACTTCCTTTATTTAAAGATTCTTTCAAAAGCATCTTCAGAACCAAAGAGTCAGAATAATTTCCCAGAAGTTTATTATAACTGAGCTGAACTCATTTCCTCCCAGTTTGAAGCAACGTTTAATAAATCCTGGTTGTCGTTTACTTTCTGGAGTTTTTCTGAGCTGATTTCGTCACCGGAAACCCGATCAGCTGCTGCTGGGACAGTAAACATTCTGGTTCTGCCTGCAGGAAGGGAGGCAACAACAAGCTGATCAAGATCTTCCATCGGGAGGGGAAGTACGGCTTCTCTGACCCGCTGACCTTCAGCTCGGTGGTGGAGCTCATCAACCACTATCGCCACGAGTCTCTGGCCCAGTACAACCCCAAGCTGGACGTCAAGCTGCTCTACCCGGTGTCCAAGCACCAGCAGGTAGGTGTCTCCGCCCGCCCCGCGGCCCACGGCGCCGCGGCCCCTCTGATCGGCCGGCCGTGTCGCCCCTCAGGACCAGGTGGTGAAGGAGGACAGCGTGGAGGCCGTGGGCAAGAAGCTGCATGAGTACCACCTGCAGTACCAGGAGAAGAACCGCGAGTACGACCGGCTGTACGAGGAGTACACCAGAACGTCGCAGGTACGGCCGGCGAGACGCCGCGCAGGCGGCGCTGAGGGCGGCGTTTAACCCCTCTGCCCCCGCAGGAGATCCAGATGAAGCGCACCGCCATCGAGGCCTTCAACGAGACCATCAAGATCTTCGAGGAGCAGTGCCAGACGCAGGAGCGCTTCAGCAAGGAGTACATCGAGAAGTTCCGCCGCGAGGGCAACGACAAGGAGATCCAGAGGTGGGCTGTTACCACGGCAACCATCTGCAGCACACACAGACTGGAGGCTGGGTTGCCATGGCTACAGAATCAGCTGGAAGAACAGACCTGCTGATGAATTCAGTTTGAACGATTCGGTTCTAAACCTGCAGCTCAGAACCTGAAAAATATTCCTGCCATTGTATCTTATAGGTAGTCCATTGTTTTCTGTCCGCCGGTCTCTTTGCAGTGGCCGGTCTCTTTACGCTGGCCGGTCTCCTTGCAGTGACCGGTCTCTTTACGCTGGCCGGTCTCTTTGCGTTGGCCGGTCTCTTTACGCTGGCCGGTCTCTTTGCAGTGACCGGTCTCTTTACGCTGGCCGGTCTCTTTGCGTTGGCCGGTCTCTTTACGCTGGCCGGTCTCTTTGCAGTGACCGGTCTCTTTACGCTGGCCCGTCTCTTTGTGCTGGCCGGTCTCTTTGCGCTGGCCGGTCTCTTTGCGGTGACCGGTCTCTTTACGCTGGCCGGTCTCTTTGCGCTGGCCGGTCTCTTTGCAGTGACCGGTCTCTTTACGCTGGCCGGTCTCTTTGCGTTGGCCGGTCTCTTTACGCTGGCCGGTCTCTTTGCAGTGACCGGTCTCTTTACGCTGGCCGGTCTCTTTGCGTTGGCCGGTCTCTTTACGCTGGCCGGTCTCTTTGCAGTGGCCGGTCTCTTTACGCTGGCCGGTCTCCTTGCAGTGACCGGTCTCTTTACGCTGGCCGGTCTCTTTGCGTTGGCCGGTCTCTTTACGCTGGCCGGTCTCTTTGCAGTGACCGGTCTCTTTACGCTGGCCGGTCTCTTTGTGCTGGCCGGTCTCTTTGCGCTGGCCGGTCTCTTTGCGGTGACCGGTCTCTTTACGCTGGCCGGTCTCTTTGCGGTGACCGGTCTCTTTGCGGTGACCGGTCTCTTTACGCTGGCCGGTCTCTTTACGCTGGCCGGTCTCTTTACGCTGGCCGGTCTCTTTGCGGTGGCCGGTCTCTTTGCGGTGACCGGTCTCTTTACGCTGGCCGGTCTCTTTACGCTGGCCGGTCTCTTTACGCTGGCCGGTCTCTTTGCGGTGGCCGGTCTCTTTGCGGTGGCCGGTCTCTTTGCGGTGGCCGGTCTCTTTGTGGTGGCCGGTCTTTTTACGCTGGCCGGTCTCTTTACGCTGGCCGGTCTCTTTACGCTGGCCGGTCTCTTTGCGGTGACCGGTCTCTTTACGCTGGCCGGTCTCTTTGCGGTGACCGGTCTCTTTACGCTGGCCGGTCTCTTTGCGGTGACCGGTCTCTTTGCGGTGACCGGTCTCTTTACGCTGGCCGGTCTCTTTACGCTGGCCGGTCTCTTTACGCTGGCCGGTCTCTTTACGCTGGCCGGTCTCTTTGCGGTGGCCGGTCTCTTTGCGGTGGCCGGTCTCTTTGCGGTGGCCGGTCTCTTTGTGGTGGCCGGTCTTTTTACGGTGGATGTTTTCATCTCCATACCATCTTCATCCCAACGCCAGAGTCAAGTTAGTCTTACATTTCTAACGTGAAACTTATTGTACCAAAATAAAAGCGTGTAAACAGCCAGTAAAGCCCAGTATGATGATCAGCTGCAGCGTTTCCCTCCACGTCAGCTGGACAGGAAGGAACTGATGGTGTTGGGTTTTCAAAATAAAATACATTTCATGTTTTATGATATTTAAATTCATTTCAAGCTTTGAGGATGTTTAGTATAAGTGCACAAATATGATTTATGTTGTTTTAACATGAAAAAGAAGAAAAAACATAATTGTGAAGATTTGGGGCTTTTATTTTGTCATGCACTCAGAGCATAAAGCATAGAACTAGAATGAATAGATCAGTCCCTATGGATCAGGGCCACTGTCACCAATAACCCATGTAGAATTTCTTTCAGTATCGGGTACAGATAATAACATCTGTGGTTCTGACCCGGTTGGTTCAGGCCCAGTTGGGTTCAGGCCCGGTTGGGTTCTGGCTTGGTTGGTTCTGACCCGGTTGGTTCTGACCCAGTTGGATTTTGGCTCGGTTGGGCTCTGACCCAGTTGGGTTCTCTCTGAAGGATCATGGAGAACTACGACAAGCTGAAGTCTCGGATCAGCGAAATCGTGGACAGCAAGCGCCACCTGGAGGTGGACCTGAAGAAGCAGGCGGCCGACAACCGGGAGATCGACAAGAAGATGAACAGCATCAAACCGGACCTGATCCAGCTTCGCAAGACCCGGGACCAGTACCTGATGTAAGCCCCGCCCCCAGACAGGAAGCGCTGGCGGTGGGCAGGAAGTGGGCTCTAACAGCCGTGTGTTTGTTCCAGGTGGCTGACCCAGAAAGGAGTCCGGCAGAGGAAGCTGAACGAGTGGCTGGACCTGAAGAACGAGACCACCGAGGAGTGAGTTCTGACCCGACCCGACCATTGGGGACACTTTGACTCTTTTTAGCCAGAGAAGAAGAATCAGACCAAGAGTTAGACTAAAACAGAGGGATCACCTGGTCGGACATTAACTACAAGGTTTTAGCCTTAAAGACATTTCTGTCAACCTTCAGAAACCGCTGAAGGTTGACAGAAATGTCTTTAAAAACCACATTGAAACTGAAGGTCAAAGGTCAAACAGTTCCTCTAGGAGTTCAGAAGCTGAGCAGCTGTTAGCCAGATCGGTTGTTGCCCGTAGCAACAGAAATATTGATGTCGCTGTCCGCAGTGAGTACAGCACGGTGGAGGATGAGGAGGACCTTCCTCACCACGACGAGCGGCTGTGGCGTCTGGGGAACATGAACCGGCTGCAGGCCGAGGGCCTGCTGCGCGGCAAGCGGGACGGAACCTTCCTGGTCCGGGACAGCAGCAAGCCGGGCTGCTACGCCTGCTCCGTGGTGTAAGCCCCGCCCCCACCCGCTCACCCACCTGTGGGCTTTGGGGTCCCTCCCTCACCTGTCTCTCTCTCTCCCCCCCCAGGGTGGACGGCGAGGTCAAGCACTGCGTCATCAACAAGACCGGCACCGGCTTCGGGTTCGCCGAGCCGTACAACCTGTACGGGTCGCTGAAGGAGCTGGTTCTGCACTACCAGCACACATCGCTGGTCCAGCACAACGACTCGCTCAACGTCACGCTGGCCTTCCCCGTCTTCAGCCCGCAGCGCCGGTGACCTCTGACCTCCGACCCCAACACAGTGTCACGCTGGCCTGCCCCGGCTATAGCTCACCGTGACCTCTGACCCTGTATGACCTCGCTCAGGCCCACTTCCTGTCGATCAGAAACGGTGTCCTCTGCTGGGATCATATGGGAACCAATTAAAACCCAATAATCAATATCTCTGATATTTGGGCTCAAGGCCCAAATCAACACACTGGTCAAGCAAGATGGCCGCCCTGGGCGTTGTGACATCATCTGCGCTGTGACTGGCGATTATTAGCCATCCAGTATTCTATCGATTATTCTTACCATTAATCGGTTAGTCCAATAAAAATTTGATAAGCTTTGGTAAATTCTACCATAACAACAGTATTAATATCAGATATCGGCCCAATTTGTCATATTTACGCATCACTACTGATACTTTTCTGTAGTTTAGATAATTAAACCGTAACAATAATGGCTCAATTTTTAAGTTAACCTGGACAAAATTATCCTAAAATATGAAATTATATTTAATTTAGTAATAAACCAGCAGCCTCACAAAGACCATAGTTCAGTTTTTAGGTTCATCTTCAGTGAGTTTAATGGATGAACTCACTTATAGCTTCTGTGTTAGCGACGGCAGTGTTCAGTGTTTCCTCTCACCTGTATGAATGCACCTGCCGCGCTCTTCACCGCCACCAGGCTAACGGCTACTAGACTCCAGTTAATTCCAGGATGCTTATCGGTCCTCCACAAAACGATAAAACCCCAGATATTATCATAAACCAATGAAATCCCAGAACAAACTTATAAATGGGACGTTATGCTGCTAGCATTAGCACTTAGCAACAACTCAGAGGAAGTGAGAGCGCTAAATAACGAAACATAACGAAACTTGGAGGCAGATAATTTACCCCGAGGAATTTTAATAATGGCGGTTCTGTGGTTGGAGGAATCGTTTCAGCTGCGTCGCCATGGAGCCCAAACGGCCCGATCGATTATCTCCCAGACCTAAAACAAAACTTATCCAGCAATAAATGGCTGACCACCCTGCGGGTCCATGTGTTCCCTACCTCCAAACCCTGGTTCTGACCCGTGACCCTTGACCCCTGCCTCATCAGTCAGCAGAAGCCATGATGTCGGCCGTTGGACGGCTCGTCCAGAACTTTCCTGAACACTGAACGCGTCAGAGCTCATCCCGTCCCACTTCCTGTTTGGTTTCAGCGCGGCTGGGCTCTCCAGCGCCACCCAGCGGTCGGGAATGAAACCCGACCTGGTCTGGTTCTGGTTCTGGAGAGAAATCAGGGAGAAAAGAAGAAAAGCACCAAAACCTCTGGAATCACTTCAGGACGAAACATTTGTTTGGACTCGCAGGAAGTCGAGATATTTTTCCCTTTTCTGATGTTTGTTTCTGTTCTGGGGGAAAACCAGGTACAGAGCTGAACCTGTGGCGTTACCGTGGTAACCGCCTCTTACAGCTTCGCTTCCAGGGGATTTTGAAATAAGTTTTAAAACTGTTTGTTTGTAAAAGGACGAAAGTCATGCATGAAATGGGAACTTATTGTTTTTCTGTTTCCTGTCTGCTCTCCGGTGATGATGATGATGATGATGATGGTGATGATGATGATGATGATGCGTCGAGCGAAGCAGAACCACCAGAAACGTTTTTCTCGTCATAACTCAGAATATTTTCCTAACGTTGAACTCTGAAGCTGAAATCTTGAATCTTGAACTTTTATTTCTGGTTTCTGATCAAATTAAGTCCAAGCTGCAGGTTTGCTTTAAAAATGAAGCTAAAAGGTCAGAGGTCAACTGCAGCCATGAGTTTCATGTTTTATTTTGATCAGAGGAGAAATTAGAACAATGAATAATTAGGATTGTTAAATATAAGAAAATCTTTTCTGCTCTTCTTTCATATTTATTCTGTTTCTGTTTGTCCTTCCTGAGAACTAAAGGAGCAAACAGAACCTGGTCCGGTTCTGGTTCTGGTTCTG